>NW_026858814.1:0-17462 GCF_026571515.1 Ruditapes philippinarum
TATACAATTTTAAAAGGATGTGTTGAAGTTGAAAAACAAACACAAAACGTATAACTTTAATTTGTGCTATCTTAAATATAAATAAGTATTTTGTAAATAGTAGCAGAAGGAAAAAAAAATTTTTTTTTACCTTGATTGTATATTTCATTACCACTTTTAGAAAGAAATATATTATTAAGATATTCTCACATAATTTTTTTCAGCAAATATATTTTCAATATGTTGTATTTATTTGTCTTCATTTCTTAGTTTTTTTACGCTTTTTTCTTTCTTTTGATCTTGCAACTTCGTTATCAGTACGACTATCGACCTCCGTTCGTGTTCTTGTAGGCGGAGAACGATTTCTGTCTTGTTTGGCCATTTTTGAACTGATCGCTCGTTTTTTCCTTGAGGTTGCAGTTCGCGAATTCTTCTTCTTATCTGTGTCTTCTTTATTGGCTTTCATCTCAGCATCTTCATCATTTTCGGAAAATTCACAAAAATCACATCCACTACTAAAATCACTAACATGTTCTTTACCTGGCCAAGCCTAAAATAGTTGAAGTTGCCAGTAATATTCTAGAAAAGGCTTAAAGCTACACTACAAAATCACTCTACATAATATATGGTTTGAGACTTATTTGTTAAAAAATTACAGCCTGTAAATTAATTGAATATGAAACATCAGTTTTCAGTAAAAATGAAAATGAAATGAATGTATGCATAATGTGAAAAACACACAATTTTTAAGTGTTCAAGACCGTTTTACAAAACCTTTTCAATCAATTAATCATTCAAATACGAATAACTGTTTCACCTTCTTCACTGTTATCGTATCTTAAATATTTTAAAACGATACTCTTTTACAGTAATTCCAACACTTAAATATTGTATGGAAATTCTAAAATATATTTTACTTGTCAGTAATTTTTCACATTGTTTGACAAATACCAGATATAAGTTCATTATGAGGATAATTATTTTCAAACATTTAACAGAGACAGATTCTTTAATTTCTTTTATCTTAATGTTGATTTGATCTTTTAATGCTCTGCATTAAAATCTAGTCTTTTTATCTCTTACCTGACGTCTCTCATCACTGCATTGTGATGTCTTAGGAACGGTTTCATCAGTCGGTGGCAAATCACTTTCACATTGATTGCACTCTTGTTCCTCTATTCCTTCTGGCGTCTGTCTGGCGCTGGACTCATGGTTTTTAGAAGAGTTCTAAAACAAATAAATAAGCAAACGAAATATTTGCGATTTAGGTTTGAAAGATCGGTAGCAATCTTGTTCAGAATAATTATATCTTAAAAATGCACATGATTATCAAGATATTATAATCACATTCGACAATCGATTTATTCTAAAGAGGAGATAAAAAATATTAAATAGACATTAATTAATTATAATTAATCATCAAACATATAAATTAGTTTTTATATTATAAGTATTGAAATATATATTCCTGGTAAAAGAGTAATAGCTATATAGTTACAGAATTATTGTCGCTAAAAATTCCACTACTACTGTCAGATGCCCTTGATCTTATTCCACTGTTCCGCATCTGGTCATGAGACTGAAAAAGGGGTTTCTTTTATTTGCATGTAAAAAACATATTTCAAGTAATAGACCAGGAGTAGTTTTCTTTGAATATAGTCGTGTGTTTTAGATACAGACATTATTAAAGACAATTTTAAGATATCCACGAAAACCGTTTATTTCATATCTTATTTTATCGATGATCTAGAGTAAACTCGACTTTACGAACAAAATTTGGTATTTTTCTATTTTACCTGATCTCTCTCGCTACTTGTAGCATATGTCTTAGGAATCGTTTCATCAGTTAAGGTCTGTTGAAAACTTCTTAAGTTTCTATGATCCGACGTACGATTCTGGTGATTTTCTGGTCTAGGTCTTATGTCGGATATATCGTTATTGCTAACTACTGTCTTAGGAATTGTTTCATCAGTTAAGATCTGTTGGAAACTTCTTAAGTTTCTATGATACGACGTACGATTCTGGTGATTTTCTGGTCTAGGTCTTATGTCGGATATATCGTTATTGCTAACTACTGTCTTAGGAATTGTTTCATCAGTTAAGGTCTGTTGGAAACTTCTTAAGTTTCTATGATCCGACGTACGATTCTGGTGATTTTCTGGTCTGGGTCTTATGTCGGATATATCGTTATTGCTAACTACTGTCTTAGGAATTGTTTCATCAGTTAAGGTCTGTTGGAAACTTCTTAAGTTTCTATGATCCGACGTACGATTCTGGTGATTTTCTGGTCTAGGTCTTATGTCGGATATATCGTTATTGCTAACTACTGTCTTAGGAATTGTTTCATCAGTTAAGATCTGTTGGAAACTTCTTAAGTTTCTATGATCCGACGTACGATTCTGGTGATTTTCTGGTCTGGGTCTTATGTCGGATATATCGTTATTGCTAACTACTGTCTTAGGAATTGTTTCATCAGTTAAGGTATGTTGGAAACTTCTTAAGTTTCTATGATCCGACGTACGATTCTGGTGATTTTCTGGTCTGGGTCTTATGTCAGATATATCCGTATTGCTAACTACTGTCTTAGGAATTGTTTCATCAGTTAAGGTCTGCTGCAAACTTCTTGTGTTTTTATGATCCGACGTACGATTCTGATGATTTTCTGGTCTGGGTCTTATGTCAAATATATCCGTATTGCTAACTTCTGTCTTAGGTATCGTTTCATCGGAAAAGTTTTTGTCCCTTGCAGGCACATTATCACCATGTTCATTTTCTCCATTCTGTTGTCTTGCTGGCACATTGTTTTCACCATGTTCATTTTCTTCATTATGTTGTCTTGCTGGCACATTGTTTTCACCATGTTCATTTTCTTCATTCTGTTGCCTTTTTGGCACATTGTTATCAGGACCAATCTAAAACCAAATTGTACAAGAAAACTTAAGCAAAAAATATTAATGATTTGCGCCAATCTTAGTTTTGAACAATAAGTAGCAATCTTGTTCAGAAACATTTATATTAAAGACATACACATGTTTATGCGATTGTGGGCATTGCTTACTTTAAATATTACCCGACTGTTGTACTTTCTTAGTATACTCGTTATTTAATCTGTAGTAAACTCGGCCTAACAACTCGTTATTTAACCAATTCCCTTTAGTTGTCCGCTTTCTTCAATGTCAAACACATATTTTCTTTCAAAAATTATTTTTCATTCACACACTTAATTCGGTCGGTCTTTTAATCGTATAATTCTATTGAGCCCGAAACATTTTGTTTTCGGATCTAACAATTTGTGGCCCCGAAGAACCTGGCCACTATTGCATGATTAATAACTATTTTAAGATGTAAACGAATATCGGTGGTTGAAGTATGTCATTTTAATGTGCGATACTATCTTCTGTTAACTCGACTTTACCAATAATTCTCTGCGCTTTACTTAGGCGACTTCATATTATATAATGCCATTGGAACGGTATTATCAGTTGAAGATATAGTTGCCACGTATGTACTTTAAATTAAATTAAACACATAAAACATAAAAATCGCACATTTTTTATGTTCGTGAACATCTTTATTAGGAAAACGACGATTTGGGACAGATGCTCAAAATATTGTTGATTTTTTTTTTCGGGCACTGATGAGGAGCTATACCATAATAGCGTCTTCAGGATGCCTTAAATCGCATTTCTACACTGAAAGTTTTTAAGTGACACCAGGGTGCACTCATAATATCACAAAATTGATAAATAGAATAAAGTTCTATCATTATTTCAAGACTTATTTTGTTATTTTTGTTGCATATTAGTAACCATTATCCATGCATTTGGTTGTTCTTTAATCTGAACAAGTCCTGTCCGCGGTTAGCGTGCTTTACTTTTCTCAGTTAATAGCAAACGCCATAAAAATGTCTCATAAGTCTACAAATTACTTGCCCTTGATGGCAGCAAATAGTTTTAGGATTATCTACAATGATGGCGTATATTTATGAAAATAAACATTTACTTTGGGAAAACAGTTTTTGAATAGACCTTGTTTTTGAAAAGTGGAAATAAAATTTAAGTGAATGTATTCATGGTAATATTGATGTGTAAATATGATATATTGAAAATTTTAACAAAAACTACAGGCGTTCATAATAGAAAGCTTGATGCACACGATATATGCTTACAGTTGTATTAAAATGTTATAGATAATGCACATTGATATTTTTATGCCTTAAGTTATATTCATAAAATATATAAAAAAAATTTAAATTTAACACGTTGGGAATTATGGCAACAACTCACCGCTTGCTTAAAATATTTTCTTAGCATGAAATAACATGCCAGGATGAGAAGAATGATAACAATCAATCCCAGTAATATATACACGACAGTTAAGTTTGTCGACTCTGCAAAAAAATAAAAAAGTATCAAAATGTGATAACATACAATAATGTTACCCATTTAAATATTTGCAAGTACACAGAATACAAACTCTCTATTACACTCATAAAAGTGTGTAAAGCTGTATATCTGCTATAAATATGTTACTTAATGGTTTTAAAGCGAATGGCACATGCACGGAATCATGCTAAATAGATAAAACCCTTCTGTTTAACGTTTTGGTTGAGTTTTCATGTAGACATATCGGCAAAACAAAAACTGTTTTCAATAGAATTCCTTAAACTTGGCATGCTTACATAATATGATAATAGATACATTTTAAGCAAAATATATGGGATTCACCGTTCTCGGTTTTGAATTATCTGCCCCTATATTGGACCGTTTTGTTTAATTCAAGGGCGGATATTTCACCATGAAGGTATACAAACCTTTTTTTTTCTTTATTTCATGAGTCATGAGTATAAAATTTCATGAAAGAATAAGAAGTATACTGATTTTTGCTTCTTCCATTTTTGTAATTAATAAGTTTTTCTTTTCTTTTTCATTAAAGATTTTTTTGTTGTAATTAAGGATGTAACTTACAGTTAGGTGAAGTTTTATAATGTGTATAATTATTCTTCTAAAACAATTTCCAAACATCCAAGAATATAAAATAATTACGCAAAATGTCTATATACATTCTAACTGGCGAAGACTTTATCGAAAATAAATTTCTAACTAACATTTCTTTAAGTGTTAAATTCGGTAATATCTTTATAAATAATGCTTTTTGAAACTCACAATATTCATAAATCTTCATTTGAGCATCCGATTTATGATATAAAACCATAACAATTTGCGTCACATGGTATTTAAAGAAGTTCAAGTCCCTTTATTCCAACCGAAGAAATATGTTAAAGAAATAATTCATTGAATTATATGTAATTATATATTGTTATCAACTTATCAACAATGAAAGGAAAATTTGTAATCAAAAAGTAAAAGCAAGATTTTGTAAACGTATTTTCATGTATTAGTTGTCTGCTTTTGACGTCAAATAATTAAAGAATTCTGATTCAAGGAGGACGGAATACACATAACTGAAATAGGTAACATCCACAAGGTTTTTGCTTAAAATTTTTTGTTATCATATCATATTTTAACAATATGCAAAGTTTTTTGAAATTCTATTGAACAGTTTTTATTCTGCATATATGTCTATATGAAAACTCTCATAAAACGTCCTTAAAGCAGCAAACCTCAAGATTAATGCTTATTTTCATGAAAATTTGAAAATGTAATTTAAAGCATAATATCGTATAGTAACCAAAAGTAGGCAATTTACACATTATCACAGGCACTTATCAACCAACGTTAATTACAAAAAGAAGTGAAAATATGCAAAGATTGCAGTTACTGCGTTAGTAACGCAGTAGATATAAAGTTACACATTATGAAAAATTAACCATTAATCGCTCATAACATGTAAATTATTTCTCACTCAAATCTTGAATCTTTCTACTTTTCCAAAGCTCATAGTATATTTTTCTCAAGTTTAAATTTATTGAAATATTTTCGATCATCTGGAGTCGTACTACTTTAAAACAGAAGCATACTTTTTGTTAGGGAACATTTTATAATATCAACGTAGAATTTACACGCGTAAATAACAGAGACATTCTATGTTGCAACTCTTTCTAGAATCGAACATTAGATAATGGGACCAATATCATGTTAATGTTGATGAATTCTATGAAATTTGTTTTATAAAATAAGCTTGATACCCTTTTAATATTTTTACAATAATTATAACTGTAGTTTTGGCAAAATCATTTGATCTGACGGAAAGAAGAAAATCTTTCTTTCAGGATAATATTGCAAAATTAAGAAATACAAATAAAAATTTGAAACAATCATTCGCCGCCCTAGGATATGTTTTGTGTTTACAGAAGATAATTATATTAATGTATAGAATGTAGAAATTCAGCAACTGTCTGATTATCATTTATTTGCACATCAACGCTTGATCTGAATAGTAGACTTCCTAAAAGCGGCAGAAGCAAAATCTACGTTTTAAATTATAAATAATTCTTATTTAATAAATCTATACGAATTCAGTGACTGATATATATGTGTATGAACAATGAACATGTTTTTTAATTCATTTTATTTATTTACAAATATAAAGCTAGCAATACGGATCAAACCATCAAATTCACAGATAAACAGTTGCTCAATTACATACATTATATGCTTGGAAAAACAACAAGAAGAATAAAAAATTCTTAAATGATGAATATATTATTTACCTTCGATTACAATCGTCCTTTGGTCAGATGATTTGTCTTCTTCTGATGTTGTTTGCGTGTGTTGATTTGTAGTTGTGCTTGTGCTTGAAATTAAATCTTTTGTTGTCTCAACTTTTGTCGTAGCTGTTGAAAGATGTAACACTTTGATAAAATATTCCCAAAAAAATAACAACGACAAAAAAAAAAATTTAAAAAAAAAAAAAAAAATATAAAAAAAAAAAAAAAAAAACAAACAAACAAAAACAACAACAAAAATCCCCAAACAAACAAACAAAAATACAACAACAACAACATAAAAAAATATTAAAAAATTAATTAGAAAAAAAAACCCTAGACAAATAAACAACACTAAAAAATTGTTGTACGATGTCACAAATTAATATGTTCATTTATTTTACTTACCAACATTTAGAAAAACTCCAATTAAAAGGATTACTTTGATTATTTGTTGAACATTAAACATTTTGAAAACTTTCATAGTCCATTTTTAGGTATTAAACTAAAGTTTAATAGAAATGCAAATGTTCTTTTACATCTGAATGATTTTAAATGAAACAGGAAGTCTTTTTCAATAATTCTTCAATAATTCTTTTGTTTCTCGACTTATGCTTTTACTTATATGAATATATATAATAATGTACATATATTTGCTGATTGCTGATTCGTTCAAACGAAACCACTACCTAGTTTATTAATTTATTATAATAATGAGCGAATTATTATTTTTGCAAATATGGTACCTTGCTTCAATTTTAATAATATTTCATATAGAAGATCAACTTAACGTAAAAAACTAGCATTCCTAACTATATGATATAAAACATTTACATATTTACATTTTAAACAGTTGTTTTATTTGATATGATAAAATCAGCTTTAATTCAAAACACAAGAAAAACTCTCTTTTAAAAAAATCTTGTCCGGAGCATAACATGAAAACCCTTGGAGATAATTTGTTTTAACTGCACACAGTGGTAAAGGATATAATAGATAAACATTCACTTTACATCTTTAATTGTTTATGAAAAATAAAATGTGCCCACTTTTTGTCTTTGTCTGTATGTTCTTGCCTTGCACTTGTCCCTTTGGCTCCTGCTTCGGGGAGCATATATCGGTTTTACCCATCGCCATTTGATCTTACGAATAAATACTGTATAAACGAACTTAACTAAGCCTTTTTCTTTGAATATTACATGTAAACTAATATTTCAAGTTTATTCTTTTTTAAGAGGAATTTAGGGCCTCTAGTGCATGTAGCAGAATCATAAAAAAAATGTTATTGATAACTCATACTTCCGGCAAGATATTAGAGGGCTCAATTTGGAAATTTGACTCATCCTAGAAATAATCTTTCAAACAAGGCTTTTTATACAAAAAACCCTTAAATATGCGGCCTCTACCTCTATTATGAACCACTTTTGGAAAACCAGTTTGTTATAATAGAAGACATATCATCTGCCACATGGTTTAGAAATATTTGTTTGTTTTGACAACGACAACTATAATGGATAGAAAGACTGTATTGTTAATGTTATTATTTATGTCGATAATCCATTACAGTGCTTATTTGTTGATTGATTTTCAAAATGTTTTCTTCTTCTTTTACTTTTGGTGTCCTATTAAAGTACTAGATTTAAAGTTTTCAAAAAGTATTTACGCTCATAATTTGCATGGATGTCAGAATATCGTTTTGTTTCCTGTTTGCTTCCTTTTTCAAACAATATTTCATTTTCAGCGCTATTTTCTATACGCGATTATCATCTGACATGTTCTAATTCCATTGTTTATAGACAGAAAAAAATATTTATTTCTGAGTGTTTATGTGCTTTTAGATTTAAACAATTGTATATATATATATATATATATCATAGAAACTGCTCGTGTGCAACGATCTGTCTTATATTGCTGTAATAAAGATTTTCTTATATTCCAGTGAATAAGTGAGAAAGGTGATAACATTTTTTACATGGTTAAATGTAAATGAACAACGTAAAGTCTTCAAATAGATACTGACCCTATTGATACTAATACAAAGATTTTATTTGCAACAATATCTATAAGAATAGAAGAAATATAAAATATGAATGTAAGCTTAAGAACAACACGTGGAACATTGTTAATGAGAAGCAGGCGCCCGACAGTATCAAGTCGGGACTACACCAAGCAGGCCGCATAAAGAAACAAAAATGGCGTACATATAAAATCATAAACTATCATGGTTATGACAAAGTCACGTTTTTTTCGCCACGTGAAAATTCCTATTAGCCCCGTTAACGTAATTGATACACCGTTTGAGACAATTGACAAATTCACTGGTCCTTTGTTTGCTAACAATTATGAAAATAAAAGTGTAACTTAACAAGACCTCCTATATTCCGATTATGTTTTAGTAATGCTTTGGAAAGACATGGGAATTTCCAATTTGTAATTGGACCTTGAACAGATATATAACTTGGCATCAAATCAAGTTTGTCTTAATATTCTAGGGTATATAGAAATTGTAGTTATACATGTGTATATGCCAGTAGTTTACAAAATTATTTCTTGAATGTTTGTAAGAAATTAATTCCAAAATATTTGAATAAAAGTAAAATGTTCGGATATGTCCCTACGAACACATGGCACAAGCAAAAACCATTGCTTAGCGTTTCAATTCGGTCTGAAGATAGCAGCATTACATCTTGTTCCGGAATATTTTATTTTACTTACGTACAATATATATGACCGAACTCGTTAGTAGCGGTTAGGGGCAAGTCGTTTGAGGTCAACGCATTTTACCACTCGACCTTGGAAGTCCCAAATTTAAATCAATGTTTTAATCACAAAGATGTTCATTATCATGTTGATTTTGTCAGTTTATAGTAAAAATGATAAATGACATTTGAAATGGAAGAAATTCACCGTACTGTTATTTAATGTATATTCTATTCGGCTGATTCTTTAATATATTTATCATGTTGTGGTGTTAAACATTTGTTTCTTTAATCCAAGAAGATACAGTACAAATTGATTTGTTTTTAAAACTTCATTGCTTATTTTACCTTTGTGCACTGTAACACCGCACTTTGGGGTCAAACGCACTTTGGGGTCAAACGCACTTTGGGATCAAAATCGAGAAATTGACCCCAAAGTGCGTTAATATGCTACATATCAACGCACTTTGGGTTCAAGAGGTCTAAAGGTGTCATCTGAGTTCTGCTTAAATACTGAGTACTGACTTATTTTCTATCTGCGACATTGAAATATTTGAGTTGGAGTTCAAGATGGCGGTCAATACTTTATGTTGCTTAAGTGATAAAAGTTTCATTAATGTTACCACTTGAAATATCTAAAAAATGTGTTCATATAACAAAATTACGGTGGCATAAAGTGACATTTGCATTTTTTTTGTTTTTAGTTTTGTATACATATTTTATTTTAGTTTTGCATACATATTTTTTTCAGTTTTGCATTCATATTTTATTTTTGTTTTTCGTACATAGTGTTATGAAATTTGAAACTAATCTTTTACTAGAAGAGCATTCTTTTAGGATGGTATATCTGGACAACATTTCTAAGCTGGTTAAAATGTTTATGTTAACTTTTCTCATTTTTGTTGTAAAACAATTGAGTCATTAACAGTCCAGAATATTGGTACAGCTCAGTTATTTTTAGATTATGAGCATACTTCATTCCAAATTTGGAAAGGTCGCGCAGACAAAGGTCGCGCGACACTTAAGGTCGCGCAATAGGAAAGGTCGCGCAGAATCAGCTTTCCCAGGCATGCTAGTTCCAAATATGGAGAGGGTCGCGCAATAAGAGGTCGCGCAGACTAAAAGTACATAGGTTTAAGTTATTTTTAGCCCTTCAGCATCTCAATTGTTGTTAACAAAGCATAATTTGGTCATATCCAGATTTTATGAATGGGATTCCTTACTCACAGCTTTATCTATGTACAGGTTACTTGGTTCAAATGTTGAGCTGTATGTTGTAAAGCTGGAGAGATTATATTTCTGTTGTTTAATGAATTATCAGTCAGTATTGTAAGTTTTAGAAATGTCAATCAGTAGTAAGTGTATTGGTCTTATAAGCCATATATAGTACATATATCTTTATTAATACAAGTGTTTTTGCACTATTACATGTATTAAGTTGCATTATTGGACAGATAATAATTATGCTATTGAGTGTTAACATGTAAAATTTATATAACTATTATGTATTTTTTGTACTTAATGTTTGTATTGTACAACAGTCTGTATACCTGAACTAATTTCAGGCCATTTTTTGAACATTATTAAGGCATTGTCAGCATTTTTAAAAGGTCGCGCAACATTCAGTCGCGCAATGAGTTGTGTGCAAAAACTGGTTAGCGCAAGTGGGTCGCGCGACAAACTTTTGCACACCATCCTAGCTGCGCAAACAGAAGGGTATATAAGCTGGGAACTTTTCTAGCTGGGTTAGTTTTTGAGGAGTTTTGAGGAGTTTTGGAGTGAGTTGGAGTTGGTTGAGTTGAGTTAGTTAGTAATTGAAGAAATGTATTTGTTGAAGTTGTTAAGAATTTTACTTTGGT
Organism: Ruditapes philippinarum; assembly: GCF_026571515.1. NCBI lineage: Eukaryota > Metazoa > Mollusca > Bivalvia > Venerida > Veneridae > Ruditapes > Ruditapes philippinarum. The sequence goes on from NW_026858814.1 coordinate 11,205, forward strand.
TTTGACTGTTGATAGAAAATAAAATGATGCATTATTTTGATTTACTGCAATAAATATAATCCTGCTTTCACTTGGACTTGACTTGTTCATTGTACCAGCATAGAGAAATGGTTGACTTTTAAGCGAAAAAAGTGAATAAACAAAGCTTTTCACAAAATGGAAAGTTTTCGTAACAATATTTTAGCCAATCAAAACAGCCTTCAAATCTCAGCCCATAGTTGAGTATAAAACCAGTTTACATATGGCGAAGTGTTTGAAAATGGTGTTTAATAAATGGTGTAATTATCCAAACCTCTACTTTGCAAATGGCGTCATGTAAAAATATGTACGAAAAACAAAAATAGAATATGTACAAAAAAAAAACTAAAATAAAATATGTATGCAAACTAAAAAAGAATATGTATGCAAAACTAAAATAAAATATGTATGCAAACTAAAAAAGAATATGTATACAAAACTAAAAAAAAGTATGTATTCCAAAACTACAAGTAAAAAAAAAAATATCTACGACAAACAAACAAAAATATTACGAAAAACAAAAAAAAAGTAGAAAAAAAAAATACAAATGTCACTTTTATGCCACCGTTCAAAAATACTCTAGTACAGAAATTATGTATTCCTAGAATTAAAAGATGCTGCGAAAAGTATCCCGTTCTGTCGGTCATTTACTTGATAACTTTTTGGTGCCGTATTGAGCCCCATTTTAAATATGTTGGGAATGAAAAAATGCAGTTAATGTCTTTTTTCCAAAGAACTAAATAAATATACTCTATTGCAAATGTTCTGGTGAAATTTTTTTTCGATCGGACTATAAATAGTGATTTTTACAAAAACATTATTAAGCTTATCAACAAACATAAGGGTTTTTGTAAGCTCCAGAACAACCGTTCGCCAGAGGCTTTTTATGGGAAATCTTACATACATCTTAAGAAAAAGCAAACATGAATTTTTATTAATGTTAAAAGAATGGTATCTGAGAAATGTTAAGATGCTTGTTACCTGAATAAAGTAGCGATAACTGTGAAATTATTCGTCATAAAATAAGTCAAAACACTGTAGTAATTTGACTTCCATATAAAATACTAATTCACTATAACTGTACTCATCATTGCCAAAAAGCAACAGATGAAAAAGATGGTTCAGGTAATGGCCAATACGTTTTTTTTTGGATAATATAGAAGGACATCAAAAAAAAAAGCTTTTAAGAAAAACAAATAAAGGCATAATGTGCCTTAAAAACGTTTATTTTTAACCCTCGGGGGGATCAAATACCCCACAATCCCCTCTATACCCCCCCAAAAGAAATTTTACATTATTCTGAAGCTCCGCTCTTAATGTGTCGACTACTTAAATAGTTGACATTTTTTAGTACTGCCTGTACGGACTACTACTTAAAGCCGCATCTACACCTAGTCAAGTTTCTATATGTCACATTTAGCTAAATAAATGACCCTTTCAACATATTATCAGGCACATTTTTTACTGAAATGTCTTACTAAGATTTCCCAGAATTTATACCTTTGTCTATGCTAAGACTATCATATTTCTTAAAAATGTGTAAATAAAAAACTGGAAAATAATGCATTTAGCTAAAAACAATGGAGTTAATGAAAGGTGTACATTCTTTTAAATAAATGGAAAATTTAAGAAAATAATATTTTAAGCTTAACAATAGATAAAAATTCTTTATTTGGTGATTTATTTGGTGAAAGTTCTTCACTTACTAATCAAGATCATTTTAAATCCCTATTGATTCTATTATAATTCAGGGCCACATGTTTGTGTCTATTTAATGCCTTGATTTTTTACCATTGGCTTTGACTACAATATATTATTTAAAACATAATGAACTTTAATTTTCTATGACCCCAAAGTGCGGTCGTTTGCCTGATGTTAAAAAATGCATATGTACCTGTTTAACGCACTTTGGGGTCGAAATTGGATCCCAAAGTGCGTAACGCACTATGGGGTCCGACCCCAAAGTACGTAAAGCACTTTGGGGTCCGACCCCAAAGTGCGTTTGACCCCAAAGTGCGGTGTTACAGTGCACCTGCCAGACATAAGTGAGTAAATTACTGCATGCATTCTACAGTAAGGTCAAATTGACATTACCGCAGCCAATTACACCTTTACAACTTTAATCTGAGTTTATCAGCGGGCTGGCAGTGCGGTAAAAATTGCTATTCAGGTATAAAGAAATAAAGATATTTATGAAAATTATTAAGTAACCTTCTTTAACCTAGAAGCATGTTGATAATTACTTTTTATAAATCATTTATTTTTGCATTATTCTTAATCGTTGAGGCAAATAACATATAGTGACTCTACGCCGATCATATTTACATAAGATATCTTTTGTTCTAATTCAACACAGATCAGATCCAAGATTATGAATGATATTGGCAATAAACATATAAATACTTAACGTTGTTTAACAGAGCACAACTGTAACAATGGAACTTGATTATTTTTGTTCATAACAATGTACAAAAATATAACCCGATATATGACATATTCATTGAATCAACTTTCTCTTTACTGTTTACAAAAAAGGGTTCACATGTTAATAATAATACGACTGTGTTCTAATTTATCTTTATATGATCAAATGTACATAATCAAGAAACATCTTTTAACAAACAAATAATACAACATAATCATAAAGGATACCATTTATTTGGATTCTATTCATAATCAGTGTTCACTTCAACAAGTACCAATGCCAACGACGAGTGGAAATTTGGCATTTTTGACATCCGTATCATATGACTAAGAAGACTGCAATTCACCTTTAGAAGAATTTAAAACTTTAACTTATGTTCATTTACATTCAATATGCTTATTAAATACTTCAGAGCTATTGATTGAGTTATACCATTCAGTTTCATTTTTAGAGGCAAAACTTTGAACAAGGTGCTTGTATAACTTCGTATACATTTATTTTTTCGTGAACAAAATTTTATTATTCAAATATTAGTTTGATATCAACAGGTTATTAACCACTACAATAGCACTACTTTTCGTTAAAATATACCATTTATCTTACCTCAATTTGCACACATTGTACAAGAATAAAAAAAATATGAAGAAGGTCAAAACAAAAAAGTGAATATCAAATGAAACTATATGTAATGCGTGAAATCAAAATATACAAAATAAAAAATATGAAACAACAGCAAAGTAAACACCTACAAATTGCTTTCAAAATGTACCAATCAATGAACTTAATAAAAAATATGCAAATGAAAGCCGCTTATAATGTCATTATCTCTCAAACTTGTTTATAAATTGTTTTAATTAGATTGTTTTATTTTCGTCTTCAAAATTACACCTGCTTTTTTTTCTTTTTAGGAGCGACGCATACTCTTTTTGTTACGTTGCTTGTTTGCTTCCTCTTTTTCTTTTGATATTTCTTTTTTGGGTGAGGTAAGTTTTTCATCTTCTATCTCAAATCTTATCGGGAGTCATTTTCAAACTTTGTCTCCACGTCTATCATCGTTACTTCCAGAGAAAATAATCGGTAAGTGGAAAAACATTTTGTTGGGCTCCAGGACGAAAGCTCACAAAGGATTCATCACTATTTATGCTTTGTCTCAATGACGCTGGACGATTATCATTAAGCTCAAACGTATCGCCTTGGTTGGACGTGTTAGAGGCATTTTCGTTGTTCTGTTCTTTCTTTGTTTCGGTGACATTAAAATGACGCTGATCACTGGCTACAGTGGTAATAGCACTTTCTCCATTTGACTCAACAGGTTGTACCTTGAAGCACATAAATGCTTATATAAGTTTATCTATTTTTATAAAGGTTTAGCATGTATTTGTTTAGGTAGTTATGTAGCTAATATTTATTGAATAACTGATATTATTTATTTAATGTTTAAGGGCCTCAACTAGTCTACTTTTCAAAGTGTTACAGGTCACTTTTTTTTGGATACAATTTGTGCATTTTATTTGAAGTTATACAAAGCTTTGCATATAATGTACATCTATAATTGTCAGTACTGTCATACATCAACTTATATTTCTATAAGTTGGAATTAAATATAGAGCATGAATAATTAAAATAATACCAACAACTCACGCGCTTGATCGGTACATCTCTTACGCACCAAGAGATAGATAACTGCACCTGTCAGGACAAGTGAGAATCAATCCCAAGAATACATACACGACAGTTAATCCAGAAGAATCTGCAAATAATGATAAAAAGACAAACAGATTTTGAGAAAGAGGGAATATACAATATATTGCATTTGTCAAAGGATGAGACAACCTTACAGGGACTCAAACACTGGACTCTCGAGATATCGTAGTGAGCTATTTCGGTCGCTTACACACTTTCTCCCCTATTTAGTGAACAGTTCAATATCGTTTCATATTTTGTGAACTCACATAATTCTCAATACTTCTTCAATTAAAATAAGGATAAAAGTAAGTCATTTCTATTCGAAAAAAAATATGGCGAAAAGGAAACACACCAAAATGACCACTGGAAACTCAAATTGTGTGTATGAATGCTAAAAACTGCATTTTGACAGATTAGACATTTTAAAATTCTTTTTTATTTATTTCAATAATACAATAAAATGTGCAATACTCTTTTTGATGCCCTAATTAGTGTTTCTATAGATTTGTTACAATGTAGATAGTCAATAACTGCATGACAACTAATAATTGAATTTGCATATAAGTACTTAATCTGTATGGAATACCTTCGAAAAGTGACAGGAGCGAAGTAAGAATAATCGAATGTTATGACTTTTTTTACAAAATTTTATAGTAACATTACTTGTATATTTGTATATTTATATATATATCTTCTGACAAGAAACAAACATCCTTTATATACATGTATTTACCTTTGATAATAATCGTTTGCTGGTCAGATAAGGTGCCTGCATTTGATGAAGTTTGGTAATTTCTGGAAGACGTTGTAGGTGAAATAAGCTCTATAGAGGTACTTGTCCTCGATTGGGAGTTTGATGAGCCTGAAGACATGTCTTGAGTTAACAAAGGAGACCGAGATGTATTGGATACGTTGACAAAAGTTGTAGAATATTGAGACGTCCTGGAAGCAGTAAATGTTGATGACACAAAAGCTGTTGTGGTGATCTTTGAAAGTGATGATTGTAAGTAAGACGTTGCCACTGATTCTTCTTTCGAAGTGTACATTTTTGTTGCTTCGATTATAGTAGAAGTAACATCAAAGGTATCTGTTCTTTCAGATAATGTGTCAAAGTGACCGCTGTCACTTTCAGAATACTGATGAATGTAAGTACCAGTGGGGGTTAAAGTTATTGAAGTCGTTGTTGAAGTTTGACTTTGTATTGCTGTGATTGTACCGTCTGGATCAGCACTTGAAACTTCATTATGTGTTGAAGATTCAGTCGTTACTTGTTTCATTTGATATCCACATTCTATTCTTAAAGTCTCTTTCTCCTCACCTAGAAAACAAATTCCCGTAAATGAATACAAAATGAACGAATTCGTATTACTTATTTCTAGTACTTTAAAATAATGAATGAATAATCAATGATAAAAAAGATTTCTTAATAACATAGTTTATCAGCACATGCTTCACTTTAATAAGCTTCATCAGTTGATATGATACAAATGTAAAAAACTGATTTAAACATTTAACATAGATGTTAATGTAAAGCATTCAATATTTAAGTACATAGGGTATTAAGTATTTATGTGCAAAAACTTACTGGAAAACCCAATCCATATGTTTCCACCATCTTCCGGCAAATCGTTTTTGAACGTCAATGTAACAGCGCGGGTCTTTGCAGCCTTGGTAACATTGAAGATTGTAGCTGACGCACAGTCCAACAATGTAAAACCATTAGAATCAGTAATGTTGAGTGTTTGTTTACATTCATTGCCGTACTTCTCTAGACGAATGTCAATTGAGTAGAACTGAATGCTTTGTCCGGTCGTTGTAATTTGGCACTGGCAAAGGCCAATGAAAGATGACACGCTGTCAGGGTAATTGGTATTGTAAAAGATAAAACACATCATCGCTTACAGAATAAGTGTTTGTGGAACACAAATTGCCAATCCTCGTGCCTATATTGAAAATATAAATTATATTTTTTTATTTTAAAAACTTCCAGCTGGCAGGCAATCCCTGTAATCATTTAACTGTATAAAAACTTATATCCTTTTGTGTTTACATAAATTCTAAAATATTTTTTTAAGGCGCAAAGATTACTGTTGTTGGACAATTACAATTACGAACTTGCATTTATAAAA
>NW_026858815.1:0-41174 GCF_026571515.1 Ruditapes philippinarum
GAAATTTAGTTCAGACTGCATAAAAACCAAAAAAAAAAAAAAGATATCTTATAAAATGCTTACATATAACCTAAGGTAAATAATCTCCAAAGGAGCGGGTTTCTTTAATTCACAGTGACCTAAATAATTCTTGTTAAAAATAGAGGAATGTTCATGTTGTTTTGTTATGGTTTTAAAGCATATAATGTTTGACAAGGGAGGGCATGGCTATTGACTTTAACATATCTATAATCAGAAAGTCAGTGAAAAACCCAATGTTGCAATTGAAAATGCTGCCATTAGAGACATTTCGCAATACAATTTTATACGTTTTTCTTACTGTTACACTAAACGAATTTTTAAGTAATAAAATGACATGTCTGTGCATTTTATTAGATAAAATCTGACATCGACCTTGTCACACAATTTATACCAGCTAGGCATATTCTGGAACATAGATGTAAGGTTAAACTCGGAGATCTTAAGTTTCGTTAAAAAGACAATAATTTACAAAGCACAAACTTTCATGTCATAGAAATATTTTTGGGCTATTTTAAAGTATGCATTTTTCCCTTTTCTAAACTCATCACTATATTTTCCTGGTAGAAAGCGGAGGAAAGGTAATGTGGACATCACAATATTGACGTATGGATTTAATAAGAAATTGCTTGTTTGAACATATTCCCAGAACAGGTTGCTGTCTGGATCAGAATCAGGGATCGTCTCTCCTCGTAACTGTACAAAGAATGTAAAATCAGCATTAAATAAACACATTTATTGTAAACTTATTAATAAGATATTGAGAAATATTGATGAAATGAAATGCGTTTTTTTTTTCATTTTTCGTATTTTCAGTTTACAAATTTCTTTACCACTGAAGTAAAACATATTTTCCACGTTTTCACTGGTGTCTTGTCGGACAACTTCTAAATTCAAACAATACACACATTTTAAGGGAAATACTTTCATGCAATTGTAATGTCAAAAAAGAGAAAAATGTATATAGTAAACAGACAATTCATTTTTGTTCTAAAAATACAAGATTTACATGTACTTTCATCTTGTACCGCAACTCATGAAATATTTATTTTCATACCACTTGATGAAAATAGATCTTGTAAATTTATAGAAAAAAAACTTATTAATGAATATCCTCCATGTAATAAAATTCGATTTTTAAAAGAAATTTATATCAAGTGAAAAAAAGCATAAAGTTTCATTAAGATAATGATCAATTCGAAGGTTGTTCGATATGTAATGTGTATTATACGAATGTTGATATGCCTGAATAGAACTATACAATACTTTAACAATGGTATAAACATGAGCCTTAAGAAAAATAAAGTACACAGTTTTAATCTTATCGCAATTTTAATACAGCCAGTCGTTGAGGAAACAGTTTGAGAATATTGAAGGTATAAAACTCGGTAATTCGATAAAACAGATTTTTACTGCACCGAGGGAAGTTTATTGGTAAGATATCTTATTACATCAGAGTCCATCAGATATGTAGAGAAATTTTGCCGACATATGGCTTTAAAAGGCTAGGACAATGTTTCAAAAGTCAGGGAAACGATCGAATGCGATATTGCCAAAGCTGTTGGCTATCACGGGTGCGTTGGTATGCAAGTAATTCAGGTTTTTGGACCTCACTGGAGTTCCATTAAGTACAAGAACAATTTGTGACCTTTAAGAAAATGTTGCATGACATACTACAAATATTTTCATTAAAAAAGAAAACAATGATTTTTTAGAATTTATTTTCCTTGGGAATAAGTACAAATTTGATATCTAATCCTGCTAACTTTGCTAACCTCGCCCCCCTCAAAAGCAAATTTATAAATGTTCAAATACATACTACTAGAGACATAACATTAGACAACGAACGTTGAAACACCGAAATACACTCGAACTCTGTTCCCGATCTTTTCTCAATTCTTTCGATAAGATTAGACATTTCCGTCATGACGTTATTTTCCAGCTCTTGAAGTCCGCTTCCATAGGTATGTAAGGTATGTATAGGTATAGGTATGTAAAGCTTGCATGTAACTTTTCTTGGCTATACGATGAAAAAGTCCAGATCCATCTGAAACAAAGGCTAACGATTGATTTTGGCACCGGAAGTGCTCGCCAAAAAAACGTCTCAGCCCGATCTCCGAAATGATGTTTATACTTTTCACTGCCAAACGCTTTCCGTATATTTTCTTCCGTGTTTAAAACAACAACGTTTTCCGAAAGCATTTTAAAACGAAATATGTCACCGAATTTTTCGGCCCATTCCGAAAATTTAAAATGAATAGTTTCATTGTCTATTTCAAAGATACATCCAAGCACTGGTAAATCCTTTGGGCCTGCAATTGTTTTTCCTTTAGGCCTTTTTCTTTTTATAAAAAGGAGCAACACACCAAGGGCTAAGATGATATATATAATACCTATTAACGTTCCCATTGCATAAAGAATGTCCAATTCAATAAATCTCACGTATTTTATCTTTCAGAAAGTGTTTCACGTGAGTGGATTCATTCATATTTATGCACATATTTACTTCAATTACAACATGCATGCGATGATTTAAATATGCATGTCACAGTTTTAAGACTTATTAAATAACACCGTACGCAGGAATGTGCAAATAACGCAGGAATTGTGCAAAATTTACACAGAATTGTGCAATTAAGTGGCTAAAACGAGCACCGCGATTAGTAAATGATCCAAATTAAAAATGACAATATTTTTTATTGTACACCAAATTGGAATAAATGAGTGAGCGCATACGGTTGCTGAGACATTATACTTTAAACTTCATCAAAAATATTTCCGTGAACATGTTTATTTTTTTCAAAATCATTCATGAAAATGACGACCTGACTATAAAGCGTATTGATGGCAATTTATATTTTCGTTGATATCTTTAAATACAATAACGTATGTATTACTTTATGATTTTTTTATATCCCAGTGTACCCGATACATTTTCCAATCTACTCGTGTCATATTACACTTAATTTAGCACAGAAAACGTAATTGAGACCATTTTTTACGAGGTTATGCCGAATTCGTGAATGAAGCACCGAAGCAACTGCGGTTATATCACTAAAAGTAGCTAAATCATATTTTACCAGCTTTCTTCATATTGTTTACACGACACTTCTAGTCTAACAAATGTCTTAGGTATACAAAATATGAAAAAAATATAGTTTAAAATGTGTTATCTATTTGACGAAACAAAAAAGTCACCTTCATAACGGTAATCATGTTGTCTTTCTCACGAATGATCTAAAAAAGTAAACATATTCCAGATAAAAAAAATGTAATGCTGGTTAAAGTATAATGTCGTAGGAGCGTATGCGCTAATTAATTGCTTAACATTTGAATTAGAGTAGCATATATTTTTGTTCGTTTACTTAATGTGTTATTCGTAGCTAATAGCGTTGCATAGTTTCGGTGTTACTTTTACATTAATTGCACATTCCTGCGTTACTTGATATGCACGGTGTTTACTGGGTGTAATGGAAAAATGAAATGATCCGAAAAGTTAAAATCGTATTATCAAATGTTGCGAGTAAATTCAAGGTATAAAGTGCCCTTTCCCGAAGAAACTGCTTTAGTATGTTGACTCTGCTATGGTGGCTGCTTTGGAACGTTTTTGTTTGTCATGTTGGCGCTAGCGACAACACTTATCTTCCGGTCTCTATCAGAGCATACCAAACGGCGCTTTGTAGTGCTGCGCGTTGTCACAATGTCGCCCTGAACCGAGCGACAATGTGGCATCGCGACAACAGCGCCGTTTGACGCGCATCGTTAGCGACAGGACGACAAGACGAAAGTCCAACAACGCGCCGTTGGCGCTTTGTCGTGTTGTCACTAGCGACAGACGAAAAGACAATAACGATTTAGGTTGCGTTTGCAACGCGCATTGTACAGTGTGCACTAACGTTTCGTAAGTTTTGCTTATCTTTTTACGTACTAAATTAAAAAAGACGCAAAGAGTTACGTTCAAACTGGAGTAACGATAACGTAAGTACGTAAGTAAACTGCTCCTCTGAAACAGCACACATATACAGTAAATAAATATCAACGATTTAGGATAAATAAGGAAAACCAGCAAAAGAATATGTAAACACACAAAATGCCTTTATTACATAATGCAGCCTTTTCTTAGACAATTCGTCGTAATTCTGGTGATTACGTATAGGATATCGACCGAGTACGAAGTCTTTCTGTTAAGGAAAGACCTTGTGTCGAATTTCATGTGACACCGAGAGCTCGATGTGTTTTATGGAATTCGTGACCAGGTCTTTCCTAAACAGAAAGATCGATGTACGAGGCCGATATCCAACTTACACACCGTAACACTATATATATGCTTGAGCAATGGCTGATCCGCATCACTTGATGTTATGCACAAATATAATTTTTAACGCAACGCATATACAGGTAAGCTTTTATCAACGTTCTGCTTAAATAAAATATATAGTTTGCATTTAATGTTGCTTTTCCCTTTGAAATAATAATAAAAAAGCTAAATGTGCAATTTGTCAATAACAGTGAATAGATCTGTTAAAGAATGAAAATTATGTTGATAGTATTTCGTATCAGACAATGCAGATTCTAGGACATTTGCCCCCGGACAGTTGCCCCCCCCCCGCCTCTTTTGCTGTTGTAACTTGTCACTTGTCATCTCGTGTATAGATTTTTGTATGCCAATGGCAATATTGTAGTACATTTATTTATGGATGCTTTTTTGACTTTCACAAATTTGCGTTTTGAGTTTTTGTGTATTTAAGCACAATAAAATTTCGACAACAGGCGATGCATGTTGGAAGCAAACAATTAAACAATAAAATATTTTAACATTTTTTAAAACAAGGAGGGGGATTTCCGCCCCTTCCAATGATATGAGAGGCAAATGTCCGCCACTGCAAAAAGGGGCCAAACTTCCAAGGGGAAAACTGTCCGAAGGGCAATGTCCGAATACCCAGGAGACCGCGAAAGACTTACATAATTATGTATATTGGTGGCAAGTGTGAGACATATGAACCACAATTATATTTTATATAGCAGATTATAAAATGTTCTAGAATAAAATATGATCGTTCATCATTAATTGTTTATACTTAATCACTTATAACTTTATTAACATTTTAAAATCGTAATATTTATGCTGTGATTACTGCTATATTGTTTCATTGATATGAACTTGAAGCGTCCATTTTGTTATATTGTGAACTTGACAATATAACCACTTAGATTACTATTACTTTGAAAAATGACGCGATTAAATAAATGTTACTTTGATATGCTATCCATTATTTTTTAAGTAAAAAAAAGATTTAATATAGGGATGCTGTAATAATTGCTTAGTGCATTCAATAAACATTAATTTGTTTATTTTGTAAGACAGGAACATTATGACAATCATTTACATTTTATTTCAATTTTTAATTTTTGATTGCATTTCATGTTTTCTTTGTCTGCGCATTTGCAGGTCTATTTTTTCACGTGTATTTCATGACCGGGTATGTCTGACTAGAACAGACCTGTGTACGTGGAAAAGATAGACCTAATAACGGACTTTCTTTTGTTTAAGCAGGTTTATCAGAAAAATATAGACCTTTCACAAACAATAGAGAAGGTGTGTAAACGTTTGATCGGAATTCCAACCATTTGAATAGGGGGATGATTTACATTTTTATTTTTCTTGAAAATATCATGCATTCTGTTTTGGACGGATTAAAAGTAACCAGCCAGATCTTTGACCTTTCATGAATTTTTGAAGGTCGTTTTTTAAATGCTTGGCTGCATCTATGGGATTCTCAATAATTTTATTAAGGCCCGTGTTGTCTGCAAAAAGGCGTATGCTCGAATTTCCATCATCAACAATATTGTTTATACATGTATATATCAAGAAAAGCAAAGGTCCGAGGATTGAGCCCTTGGGTACACCGGCATTAATTTATGACCAGTTAAAAGAACAATTAGCGTATACAACGCGTTGTTTGCGATCATAGAAATAGGAAGTGAACCACTTTAGAAGGGAACCGTTAATTTCTATTGAGGAAAGCTTAGGTAGGAGTCCTCGATGCCATTCTTGGTCGTACGCTTTAGAGATATCGCAAAATTCAAAATTAAGTGCTTCTCCAAGCTTTCGTCAAGAGCCTTGCAAATGTCGTATATGCATGCAATTAAATCTATGTTTGAGTCACCTTTGACAAAACCGAGTTGATAAGCCGTGAGGAGGTTGTCGGTAATAATATAGTTGTACAAGTATTTGTGAATACACCTCTCCATTAGTTTAGCTATGCAACTAAATAGAGAAACGGATCGGTAGTTCGAAAGCTTAGATGGATCATTCTTTTTATTTAGCAGTGACATTGGCTATTTTCCAGGAGGTAGGAAGGTAGATTTTGAAAGTAACAATTTGAAAAAGTTAGCCAAAGATTTAGACAGAATAGACGATCCTTCTCTCACTAATCGGGGATGAATAAGATCTGGGCCAAAGGCTTTCGATGGGTCAATTAACGAGATAGCATCTTTGACTTCATCCTCTGTAATTGTAATATGAGGAGTTGTGTGTTTTGAATGTCAATGTTTGATTGTGTGCAAAAGAAATTATTCAGTGGTTCTACCTTATCGTTGTCAGTATTTGCAGAAATTCTGTTATCAAAGAGGACTGGGGTTGCTGGTTTTGATTGTTTTTATATGAAGGACTGTGTTAGTTTAAACCATTTTTTTCGTTGAAGTATTTGATGGATTTATTTGTTCAATGGATTTATTTTTATATTCATTTTTACTTTTTCTTTTTTTTTTCGTAACCGCATATCTGATTGTTCTAAATTGTTGCCAAGATAACTCTGTATTCATCAGATTTGCTTTTTTGTGTGGGCTTTTTTTGCGTTTTCTTTTAAGTTTACGACGTGGTCATATTGTTACTATTTTGATCGGAATACTGTTGTCTGCAGTATCAAGACAAGACTGTTGAAAATTGTAATCGGGTATAAATACATCGGTAGATGGAACCGGTGTTTCTTTGTACTTATTAAGTTGGTAGACAATATCCGTTGCCTTCAGCTATTTTTCGGAAGGAATCGTAATTTGCTTATTTGCAAATCCGTCGGTGCATAGGTATTCCGTACTACGTAAGAAACTCTTAAAGACCAATTCAATACGCTAATCCAAAACGCGACCATGTCATGCGGGTCTCTCGCGGCCATGACCTTGAAGTTATACTTTGGACCTTATACTGCTGTAAATAAGAACCTTTAAACGAGATTCCAACGGCTAACCCGCAACAAAATCAGACAAATATTGTAACAATTGACTCATAAAAATGATTCATTCACTATTATTCTTAGACGTTACGTATAGAAAGAAAATATCGCCTATTAAAGAAGCGACCATTCCACGCGGGCCTTTCACAGCCATTTTCATTTGGTTGGAGCTGAGGTCTTCAAAATGATTATATTGCTTTTCGGTACGAATTTAAACAAAAAGAAAAAAATCCAGAGGCGACCGTTACGACACTATTTTCTTGATGCCATTGCGAATTAGCAAGTGCATGGTTTGAAGGTTTTTCCTAACATCCAAACCCTTTCTCGTGGATAATGGCAGCGAGATGTCCGGTCGCTTTTTGGATTGTATATGTTGTCTTTCTTTTTATAATGTCTAAGCATTTTCGTAAAAAAACATCATTTTATGGAGTTAATAGTTTTGACATTATTTGGCGATTTGTTGCAGATTAGCCGTTGCATCTTATTTATAGCAATATATGGCACAAAGCTGAAATCCTAGGGACACTTTCGTAAAACGCAGCATTGTCTGGGACCAATCTTTACGACACTATTTGACTGATTCCGGTGCGGAAAAGACAATGCGTTTGATTGGAGCTTCTTCTGTATAGCAATTTAAGTCCCAAAACTGTAATTCAAGGGAAAATGCCGATTGAGGCCCGCGTGGCATGTTCGGTTTTTGGATCGGCGATTTGCTCTTTCTGTATATTTAGGTTTAAATTAATTTTTATGAGACAACCGCTATTTTATTCTAATACCGTTGCAGATTAACTAACTTTTTTTCGCTTCAGTATTGGCTTTCTTTATATGACGCTTTGAAATTTTCGTTAAAAGCCCCATTTACTTGAGTCAACCGTTATAATTTGTCTGATTCCGATTCCGTTTCATTCCGTGGTATGTCGATATTTTCTATCTACAATATGTTCTTTCTGTATATAAAGTCTAAAAATCTTCGTAAATCTGCGTGGTATGTCGATATTTTCTATCTTCAATATGTTCTTTCTGTATATAAAGTCTAAAAATCTTCGTAAAGATCCATTTACTGAAGCCATCCTATATAATGTCATGGCCCTTATTCCGTTGCGGATGAACCATTGATTTACTTTACAGTTCTTCATTTTAGAAATATTTTACCTAAAACTCTAAACGAAGAAAAATTGTCAATCGTTTCAATACAATTAGTTTGTTTGCGTTGCGGATATGTCATTGAACAAGTTTGGAAGTTCTTCATTACAGCAAAATAAAACACAAAACCATAATGCAAGGCAAATGATCGAGAGTGGACCGCGCGGCACGTTTGCGTTTTCAGATTGGCGATACGAAAAAACACCATGGTGCCAACCGTTACGGGCTATACCTCAAATCTCAAAAATAAGGCTACTAGTGGTAGCATCCACGGCTTATAGAGGTGTAAGACAAATGGGCATTTGACTCAATGTCAGGGAAATCAATTGTCACTGAGTAATTTCGCCTCGTCCGTTTTCTAGTTTCTAATGGTAAGCAAATTGATAGATTGAAAAATAGTTAAAACTTGATGGAATCTGAAAATGCAAACTACTTTTGCACATTGATATATAATATTCAAAGTACATAAAAGTACAAAAGTGTAAGCTGTTTTTTTCGCACGCACATTTACACTCAAAATTGATTAAATATAAGACAGCAAACCGTTTTTAAGAATATAATAATAAAGACAATAAAAACAATACTGGTTTTGTTAGGTTAGAAAATCTGCATTTTTTTTTACTTTGAGTCAGTTAATTTAACGTTCCAGTATTGTTTTTTTAAGTTTGATTTCAGTACCATTAATTTTTGCTTTGGCTTTTGTGCAACTGTATTTCCATAACAAGATCATTATTTATTAAAGCTTTGACTGTTGTACAAACATCGATATTATTTTGGTTTAAACATATTTTTATTCAAGGTAATATATACATGTTAATAATTTACAATTTAAGCAGAAAGAAATTGGACCGAGAGCTACAATAGCTCATGGTAGTCCTCTCCTTTTCGGTAACAAAGACTTAATTAAGTTATTGCACCAATAAATTTCTCGCATTTGCCTTCCATAATATATTTATATACCCTTACTGTAATATCAAAATAATAACATCATGTACTGTCAATGCTAAAGTTCAACGAAAGGCTACTTCAACACATGGAATTTGGGTACATATAATTAATTTGTCAAATTTGTACAGATTATTTTCTGCAATATCACGCAAAGAATATTGTGTCGCACAATGGGTTTTCATTTTAATCTCAGTTGTTTGCAGCAGCTACCGACAAAAACATGACTGATTTGTGAAGACTATAGGCATTAATATTTTGTATAATCAACGCAAATATGTATAAGAAGAAGAAGAAGAAGAAGAAGCTGTTTACTAAGCATTTATTACAAGGAGGTCGCACGCTCTTACTGTTTTCTTTATGGGGGGCGCAGCTACAAAAGATACCGACATGATAAAATGTCGAACTCAAACTTTGCTAAGACTGTTTCCAGATGTTCTACTACTAATATCTTTGGTTGGGCGGAGCTACAGCTGATGCTGACATAATCGACGTATGAATATACAGTACACCAAGTGAAAAACAAACAGATATTTCTATATGTTTTCATTATGAATGTCAAATAAAAAAATCTTTTTTTATTTGTTTGACAAAAATTGAGATTTTTTTACCTCACCATTACCCTGCTGAAATTAGTACATGTATATATCTTCACTAGCCTGCACATCTTTGCATTCTGACCAGGTTTGACACTGTTGGCTAAATAACTTTACATATTCATCCTGATATAAAAAGATAACGGGCAGTTGCAAAACTGGAACCTGAAAAGGATTCCTTTGAGAAATTGTGCAAGTTATGGTTAAAAAAAACCCCTAAAAACCCACATAATATTACTTTAAGCTTTGACTTTGTACAACTTTATGTCCATAACAAAAGTACATTCATTCAGATTTAAATTTTATGCATCTTTATGTCCGTAATAACAGCATTATTTGTTTAAGCTTTTACTTTTGTACAACTGTATGTATATGGCAACATGTGCCATTTTAGATTTGAATTTTGTACAACTGAATGTCTATAACAATAATGGTTTTTATTCATTATATGTAAACAATTTGGGATTGTATTCGTACATACCACAATTGTACTTACTTGTAAGTGGAGTAGAAAAAATATGTTCATCCTTTGAAAATGAGAAAAAAATAGTTTCAGTGGAGATACAATGGATGGTTAGGGAAAGGGAGACATTAACATTTTTGTCTGGTGTACTGTCTGATAAAAATTTGGAAACAAAGTGATCCCTCGGAAGCATTATTCACAACAATATAACATGAAAATTGCAACTCGGTTTGATTAAGTTTGTACATGAGGGATAATGATTAAGTGCAACATCCCTCACGCCCCCTAGCACCGGCTTGAGCGTTACTCAGTTCTCAACACTTAATAGTGCTGGCATCAATGATCCAAAAGGACCAGAAAAATATAACAACACTGAAGTGAAGAACGGAGCAACTTTTACAGCTGCCGCACAGCACTTGACACCTGCTGCTGTGAAGTATGAAAATCTGGAAACAAAGTGATCCCTCGGATGCATTAACAGCAAAAGTACATGAAAATTGCAGACTCGGTTTGATTGAGTCTGTACATGAGGGATAATGATTAAGTGCAACATCCTTTACGCTCCTAGCACTTGAGCATTACTCAATTCTCAACACTTGATAGTGCTGGCATCAATGACCCCTAAGGACCAGAAAAATAATAGGGTTCTTATTCCTTCAGCATAGTTGAACTAGAATAGCGCATGCTTCCAGGTTTGAAAATTGTGTTTTGCAAGGATAGCTGCTGTATGGTGATTAACAGAGCTAATTTAAAATAAATAAAAATTAGATTTCTTGATAGGTCACATGACGATAATTAACATTATCCATGTCAGTTAAAATTGAAGAAATATACCAAGCCTTCCTAAGATATTATGGTTTCCACTTTATGACGAAAGATGTATATTTCTTCATTGATAGATACATTGACAACCTTTTGGATTTTCGTTTCTATCTGAAAAAGTTGAAAATTTAACACATTTTTTACATAAACTGTGATGCACGACCTTTCTGTTGGCTACATGTATCACAAACCGAAACATGATTTCCAAATTTCAAGTAGTGTATGCATCAACTTTATCCATAGCAGTATCTAAAATTGTTTTAAAATTTTCTTTTTCTTTTTATTGAACATATCTTTTACCTTCATACTTTTTACCACAACAAATAAAACGATTTTTGTCCCCCGTCAGTATGTTAATGTTAGCATGTACCTTGTTTCCTTGGAAACAGTTTCGTAACGTATACTCAATATATTATCTAGTTTCAAAACAAATTTAGGACTACTATAGATAAGTTGAAAGGATAGACAGGAAGGACAACACTCGAGGCATGTCTTAACATAAGTAATCACACTATCTAAGGTATTATTAATTATGTTTTGTTATTTTATAATATGTTATTTACATATATTTCTTGTTGATAATCTTAAACATTTGAAGAAAGTAGACGAGATAAAGTGTACATATGACATCATGATAAACATAAAATATAATTATAGTTGCGATTCATGTTAAAACAATAAAAACGCCATTAAAAAACAAAAAACTATTTAAATTTGGCACTCCTGGTTTTTATGTTGTTTAAATGCATATGTTACTTTTGAAATAATACTTTATTCAAAAGTATTTATTATATTTTTGAATAAATTATGGGTTAAACACACATTTTGCCTAGAAGTGAAATGTTTTTATTTTTCAATTTTTTTTTACTTTGGTGTCTTGTTAAAATAGTTTTAGGCCAAGTTAGTTTAACAAGCCTTTGCTCCTGTTGCTTTTTTGCAATCAGAAGAGATATTATAGCCAAGTCTTTTGCATAGAAGTCAAAATACATATTTGTTTACATTTTGCTACTTTAATGACCAAATATCTAATTCAGTGCGATAAGCAGCATACATTTCATAAAAATCTGGAAACAAAGTGATCCCCCGGAAGCATTAATCATAACAAAATAACATGACACTTGCAGACTCGGATTGATTGAGTCTGTTCATGAAGGATAATGAATAAGTGCAACATCCCTCACGCCCCGTAGTACCGGCTTGAGCGGTACTCAATTCTCAACACTTAAAAGTGCTGGTATCAATGATTCCAATGATAAAACCATAATTTAAACGTTATCAAACTCATGTGTGTCTTTTCCAAAGAAAGAAAAAATATTCGTTTCTTAGGAATTGCGTACATGTTCTTTTAAAGTCAAATAGTCTTGAACCTATTTCTCTCGTTGGTTTTAGCTCATAAATTTTAAATAACTTTTAAAGGAAAAAGGCGACTTATGTGTCTACAATGATTTGATTTTTTATAAAATACTTTGTGATTGTTTTTGTAATGTTGCTCTCTCACTGAATAATCGTGACGTTTATATATTAAAAACAACAAACAACAAAACATGACATTTTCCTGTTTAATAAATTTGTTTTGCTGTTCGAGTTACCTAAACTTACAACCGTTTATACTATGCCTTATAATCTGTCAAAATATGAATCTCAACGCGTTTACAATGATTTTGGTTGGCTGAACGATGCAACCCATTTATTTCATCTGACGTAGCTATTATCAATCAAATTCAGCTAAAAAAAATTCAGCTGAAAATCCAAAAATAATTTTAAGTTTATTTATACCGAGCCCTTAAGGTGACATTTTCCACACCCCCCCCGTACTTAATTCGTTTTTACGAATTATTAATTCGTTTTTACGAAATATTAAATCGTAATTACGAAATATTAATTCGTAATTACGAAATATAAATTCGTTTTTATGAAATATTAATTCGCAATTACGAAATATATATTCGTTTTTACGAAATATTAATTCGTGTTTACAAAATTTTAATTCGTTTTTACGAAATATTAATCCGTAATTACGAAATATTATTTCGTAAGTACGAAATATTATTTCGTAAAAACGAAATATTTCGTAATTACGAAACGATAATTGGTAAATACGAAATAATATTTCGTAAAAACGAACTAATTTCTTTCTAGGGATTCAAAGAGTTTTGGTAATATTTATAAAGAATGCCTTGAAACTAAGTTCCTTTCTAAATATAAGGCATGTAAATACAGTAAAAAAGTGATTTTTCTCTACTTAACACTATTGTATATAAATCAAATAATCACCTGTTAATAGCGTTGCCGCCACAGCAGTGATAGTACACGCGCTAAGAACATTTTGTTAAAATGCGGGTCCTGTGCTTCAAATCCAAACGCGGAAATGTTTGAAATAAAAATTATGTTTTTATGATCGCACGGTGCCCATACATAAATTGTAAGGAAGTATACTTTTTTCAATTGATTAGATTGGTGAAAATCTGGAGCCCCCACGCTCGCCCCTTTTGTGTTACTAATGTAAATTATTAAAGAAAGTAATAATATAACATGTTTCTTTTTTAAAGAAACATGCCAGGAAAGATTAATTGCCTCAAAAATTAAAACATTGCTGATAGGAACATGAATTTGACAATGGGAAAAAAGAGAACATTTTTGATAGAGAATGACTTCTCACTCAAAAATCCTGTTCATTTATATATATTTTTTTGAGAACCATTCGGCTTATAATCGCAACGTTGGTCCAGACTTGTAAATGACCCCTTTGTGAGATAAGTATGTTTTTTTGTCAAGCTCACAGTGACCTTAAATAAGATTTCGTAAAAACAAATTAATATTTCGTAATTACGAATTAATATTTCGTAATTACGAATTAATATTTCGTAAAATCGAATTATTATTTCGTAAAAACGAATTAATATTTCGTTTTTCGTAAAAACGAATT
This sequence comes from Ruditapes philippinarum, assembly GCF_026571515.1. Lineage (NCBI taxonomy): Eukaryota > Metazoa > Mollusca > Bivalvia > Venerida > Veneridae > Ruditapes > Ruditapes philippinarum. The sequence continues at coordinate 14,146 of NW_026858815.1, forward strand.
AATATTTCGTAATTACGAATTAATATTTCGTAAAAACGAATTATTATTTCGTAAATACGGATTAATATTTCGTAATGCGAATTAATAGTTCGTAAAAACGAATTAAATGCCGGGAAAAAAGTGTCGAAAATTTCATATTAGGGGCTCCGTATACTTACTTGTTACACGCAAAATTCTTATTTTACAATTACAAGTTTCCAAAAGTAGTTAAATTTTAAACGCACTATGCTTAAAATGCGCATTATCACACTGGCCATAGCTTTCGCAGAAGCGGTGGGTCCATCGCAGCGTCGGTGGAGTATTCGTTGCAGAAGCAGTGGATTAAATATGGCCGTTTGCTGTTGTCGGTAAGTATATGACTGAATTTTGTTTTATATTTTAATACTTTACTGTATCACTTAGTGAGACTGGAGCCCACATATGTACTCTTTCAACTTATTACACGCACACTGTGCAATTCATTGCCGTTTATGCAAACACTTCTGTACAGTTTGACGAGGGAACGCCACGTTTGCCTAATTTTGGTTAAAACACGTACAAATGTTTGCAAAACGACCCTTTAATACAACGGCATCACATCGTATGAATGATACTTTCACAAATCAACTCTAATTTGGAAAATTTGGAAATTATTATTGCATGTTTATAAAATAAATGACAAAAAATGTTTTCGACGCAGACGGCGGTGGTGGATTCGATTGCAACGCAGTGCGGTGGGCCCGATACAATTTATGCATATTTTGATAGTTTATATTGATATAACGCACTTTTCAATTGAGTACAACCATTTTCTTACTTTGACATCCGAGAAACGTGTTTATTTGGTGTTTACAACGATCTTTATTATTAAATATACGCTCGTACAAATAGATGTTCGAGTTCCGCTTCCATTTTCCTTCTATTGAAAATTCCTTTAGCAGTAATTATCATAGAATAATCCACGTTCAACCTTGGATATAAAAGTTACGGGTACAACAATGTTTTTGTCATACAGACATATAAAAGAGATACTCGTAAAGATAAACAGAACACGAAAAACAATCTCAGCTTTGAATGTAAATGTGTTTATCATATACTGAGAACACCAGTTTATATAAATAAATTTAATTTTTACAGCGTAAGAGTTATTTCAGGAAAAATTTTCTCTATTACTTTTTGCAAAGACTTGCGCGCTATATAGCTTTAGTTTTTCTCCTTTTTCTTAAATGGTGACTTTTATCGAAGAAAAATGGTTTCAATTATGGTATTTATTTAAAAGAATTTTAAGAATGAAATGAAAAAAAAGGTAACAGAAATATTTTATGGAATTAAGTCTTACTTTGAAAATGTACACAAATGTAGTAAAGAACATAACAAGCGGAAAATGGGATTTTTCAGGCGTATATTTAAATTATCAGTCCACAAAATAACTTCAAATAAGGAAAAATTCAAATTCACGTCCCTAAACTTTTTCCGCTGGAAATGATTATGTTATCATATTCTAACCTCATGCCAAACTTAATTGAAAGAGCATCGAAACAGAGCGAGGCTTTCTGATTTGTACGAGGGGGCGTAGCTCTCGAATATTAATCAGATTGCTGAGTGTTTTGATGTTCTTTCTCTTTTGTATCATAGTCAAACAAAAAACACGTTCCCTCTTGTCACAATATGAAACCTAAGGAAAAAAGAAACCAATCAACGAGCATTTGAATATGTTTCTATGATCAATGGGCATGCTCTGGAGTGAGTGCACTCCAGTTAACGCACTGTGCATATAGATCTATATGTATACGATTTAACTGTCACACATTTTCAACAGAAAGGTCCTCAACCTATGATAAAAAATCATATTGAACCGCCTTAATTTTGCGTAAATGATTTAATAATAATGTTTGTTATGTCACTTTTAATAGAAAAATCGTGACGTTTATATACAATGTATTTTTATATACATGGCTGCCGTCGATTAACGGAATTCTTTTCATGCTTTTCAGTGATTTACTGTAATATATGATTGTTATTGTATGTTCTTAATGTGTAACCTTCTTTAAATAAAGATATTATTATTATTATTATTATTATTATTATTATTATTATTATTATTATTATTATTATTATTATTATAGATGATTATATTCTGACCACTAGTGAAATTTATAAAATAAAATTTTCACTGTTGCCGAACTATATCTGAATGCGGATGAAAAGAATATCATAACTAAATGGAATAACAGGCAAAAATAAATGCTGTCATGCATAAATTAAATGAAAGTCGATGTCACCATAGATCATGTTAAAAATGTAACAAAATTAGAGAAATCTTGTCGCATAACGGAGAGAGAACTCTCAGATGTTACATACTTTTAATATACAAATACACAAGTGTACAAGTGAAATACCAAATTCGAACTGCTAGACTGAATCTCTAGCCCAATATATATAATGACAGCTTTCACATAAAATGTTATGAAATCTAGCCGACTCCCAAATACGTTATCTATCATTTTGACATACTATTACTACTAAGCCCAGTCTGTATGCATCTTGTACTATAATACACATAAATCAATGTCATGTTCCACAGTTCACATTATGAAATAAAAGCTTAATATATGTATATACATGTTGACTTGTCATTTATATTAATATGATGTGTAAACAGTAAAATACGACAATCTTACAGAACTATATTTCAAAATTGATCATGTGACGTCATGATGTGCTGACGTCATAAAGGAGAATGCGAGACGTTACGCGGTAAAATCAGTAAAAGAAATACTTAAAATCACTTATAAAGCATGAAATGAAAAGAGAATTTATTTGTTTTGCATATAAGATTGAAATATATTTCATTCGTGAACACAAGATATTCTATTTTCACTCGTGGCTAGGCCACTCGTGAAACTATTGCATCTGGTGTTCACTCAGTGAAATATATTTCAATCTTACATGCAAAACAAACAAAATATCCTCTATATCTTTATGACAAAGATAAACGTCACGATTATCCAGTGAAAAGTTACGTTACAAACATGCAGTTTAAAGAGTTTATATACACGACTGCTGAAGTTTATTTAATAAGAAATTGTATTTATATATTATATTTCCAAACAACCGTTTATATACAGTCATATTGTAAAGCCTATCAAAATCTTTGTAACTTATATGATACTCTCGAAAACGCCATGAACATGTGCATGTTAACTTTATGTTTGTATAACTCATATGCCGTAATGCAAAAATATATGCACGGCCCTGCCATGCCGCTTTTAATTAGTCAGAAATCGGCCTTGGTATATAGGTGTAACACGTGATCACGTGTAACATGTAAATGTCTGACACATATGATATTTTGTCTGGATTCATCACATATGTGGATTTCCCTGCGCATCCCTTAATTTCCTTTCGGTGGTGCATCAAGGTCAAATATTATGACTCTCTTCCGCCGGGTCCTTTACGGTTCGGGTTGTCAAATGCATGATCCCTGATAAACAAATATAATGATAAAGGGCTCTATATATATCTTACTTTCAACTGGAATGGTGCATTCACACACAAAAATTACTTGATACTTAAGTAATAACCCGTAATAAAATGTTGAACGTGAATTATTCTATGATAATAACGGTGAAAGGAATTTTCAATAGAAGGAAAACGGAAGTGGAACTCGGATATCTATTTGTACGAGCGTATATGTAATAATATTGTTTTAAACATCAAATAAAAATGTTTCTCAGATGTCAAAGTAAGGAAAGGGTTGTACTCAATTGAAAAGTGTGTTATGTCAATTTAAACTCTCAAAATATACATAAACGGAATCGGACCCACCGCACTGCGTTGCAATCGAATCCACCGCCGTCTGCGTCGAAAACATTTTTTGTCATTTATTTAACAAACAGGCAATAAAAATTTCCAAATTAGGATTAATTTGTGAAATTATCATTCATACGATGTGATGCCGTTGTATTATAGGGTCGGTTTGCAAACATTTGTACGTGTTTTGACCATAAATAGGCAAAGTGGCGTCCCCTCGTCAAACTGTACAACGTGTTTGCATAAACGGCAATGAATTGCACCTTGTGAGTGTAATAAGTTGAAAGAGTACATATGTGGGCTCCAGTCTCAATAAGTGTTTCCAGTAAAACATCGAAACATAAAACAAAATTCAGTCATATACTTACCAACAACAGCAAACGGCCATATTTTATCCACCGCTTCTGCGACGAATTCTCCCCCAACGCTGCGATTGACCCACCGCTTCTGCGAAAGCTATGACCAGTGTGATTATGCGGGCAAGCATTGTTCATGTAACACAACTGTTAAATTGCATTTAACAAAAGGAAAGACGTAATTAAATTGACAGGGAGGAGACTCCGATAATGTTATAAGAACTGTTCGGCCAAACCCTTCGTTATTAATTCAATTCATTTTTACCTCATGCATATCGTTTCTATATAATGAATATCATATTAAATTAAAAAGATCAATTTAGCAATATGTATTGCTATTAAATGAAATGAAAATAAAAATCAAAATTGAACAGGAGGTATATAAATAGGCTTAATCATAGTAATCTGGGACACCAACGGAAATACCGAAAGACACTTCTCCAAATAACCTACATTCTTTTTAAATACTTTTGATAAAATTGCCATAGCATGAGAAATGTTTCTAAATTAAACTGTAGTCTTTCTTTAAATGTACCTTGCACTGACATTTTCATATACACAAACACATTGATATGCGATTCATTAATGTGCAAAGATATATGTAAATTATGTAATTTATATACTTTGAATACACCAATAATCATATAAGATCATGAACACTGAACTGTGTGTCAGTTTGAGTTTGCTTTATTTGGTGTCTTTCGGTATTTCTATACCCATGAGTTTCCGGGATAGTAATTGGTGTTATTAATAAACGTAATTGGCGGCCTTGTTATTTTGGACAAAACATTTGATAATACCATTTACGACTCAGTAAATTCTTATAAGGTATGCACTCAGATTAAATAAATTTTTAAAGCAGTGTTAAATGTTGTAATATGTCTAATGGGTGGAAGTACTCTTCATAGATGTTAAATATCCCAGAAGAGAAATATAACTAGAAAGTATGTTTCCGAAACTCATTTCGATTCTTTAGGAATTAAGACGCCAAATCAATTCGGAAAGAACTTTTTAATATGTTAATTTTATTATCTTAGAATGGCCAATGATATTCTTTGATTTCAGTTTGTTATTTTTAAATGACCAATGAAAATCCTACTACTACTTAGTTCTTCTCTGTATATTTTAAAGAAAGTTAGACCTTTCTCAGACGGACTTCGTCCGAATAAAAGTTATGATGATCATTTATTATTTACATCAAACTTTTGAAGAAAAAACAACAAATCACTCTAAAGTGTGTCAGAGAAAAAATCTTATATTGTGATTGTAATTTTTTTCAGTTCATAAAATGTGACACAACAAGGCCTTAGCTATGGTTATAAGTCAAGAAAATACAACAAATCTTCATCTTTTGAATGACACAGGAGCCTATGAGCCAGAACATGGCCATGATGCATTTACAGATATATCGTTTGGAGTTGGCTGCTGCATCACCATCATCAATATCATTACATTTTGCTTACTGTTGAGACATAGAAAATGTTTCTCTGAACACGGATTCTGGCAGCAACTTCTGTTTTTATGTTTTTCAGATATTATTTCTGGAATCGCAGTAGCAGTTATTCATCTAGTTCACCACATTGATTTTCATGGCGATATATTTTATCTATTCTGTACTATTGGAATTTTTCTTTTTCCACTATCAGTTACATTGTCAGCCGGTAACTGTTTTATTATCAGTATTCAAAGGTACATCGTTATACGATCAATTGACAAGCCCATAACATCCGAGCACAGACGTGTTACATATTTAATGATTGTGGGCAATATCTTTTTAAGTTTTATAACTTTCAGCGTGTCAGTACTTATTGTGTTTGCCAACTTTGGTTTCAAGTACAAAGAATTCTGCAATGAAGTGAACAAGACTGGACAGAATGAGTACAAATCCACATATATAATGGGTTCGGTAATAATATTAGCTATATTTTTGTTAGGCACAAATATATCCACCGTTTTAAGCATTGTAAAGATAAGAAGACAAGGTGAACTTCGGCTTTGCACAAATCAGAAATCACCCAACACCCCTACAACCGCTACAACTGCTCTTGGAATCACGAAAAGAAATCGCTATGCGACCGTTACCTTCATTGCAATTGTCTTTGTATTGAATATAACAACAGTTCCGTATTTGATTTTTTGTGTTTGTATCAATACATTTCAAGGTGAAAATCGCGGCCAAGACAGCGGAGATAATCAGCCGGTTGGTATCCATTAATTATTTTATCAACCCGTTCATTTATTCAGCAAGAACGACCGGCTTTCGCTCAGCTGTATGGAAAGACATGAAAGCAGTTATGTCACGAATAAGGTGTACTTCAGATACTCCGCAAAACTAAATTTGATGAAGTTATGAAATTTGTCTTGAACATTTTAAAGGTTTGGTTTTCAGGATAAAATTTATTTCGCGACATTACGAACCCCTAGAAATTTAAATTGTTTCACTATCTTTGCATCAAAATGTAATTAGATTAGAGAAGATTGTAACGATTAAGTGAAATTTCAATCATTTTGAGTGATTTTGATAACAAATCATTTAAAAGAATATATGATAACGAAATGCTCAATAGAAACACTGAAAAATACGTTTTGAAACTTTCATAAGTAATACAAGTTATTGCATAAACAAAGTTTACGTTTATTTTGCACTTCAAGAGTTTGGAGGAGGGAGGCTTTATAGTCCCGGCCGTCCCGTTTTGCTCGCTTCGTCCTTAAGTCAATAGCCATAATTCTCCGGTGAATCTTGTTAAATATTTAAGACATGTTTGTAAATTTACATCAATATATTATAAATAACTTTGAACCGAAACATATATACAGGTTTAACAACTATTTTACATGAATACGCGCTACATTTAACAAAACCAATTTATTTATAATGTAATGTGCGTTTTTAAACAGACGTCTTGCAAAAACATAAATAACTGTTATATTAAAAAAACTGAGGTCCAATTTGAATTTCTAATATTTATCAACTTTGGCACTGACAATAGAAAGACATGCGAGGAATATTTGATGTAGAAATTGTAATTCCTTATATTTGTGTTTCCAACGCAAGTATTTATTCAGATTATTATTATTTGTTGTTAAAAATGTAATCTTGACGAAAATAAACGAATGCTATAGAATATTGTAGAACTTTAAATGCACTTGTCAAAGCATTTTTTTTTCATTTATGAATATGATGTCTTTTCGACTTACATGATGTCTTTTCGACTTTATAACTTAATATATTTACAGCTACATTGATAGTGATACTAGTACTATATCAAATAACAAGAAAGGAAATAATACGTTCTGATAGAGTTTTGTAAGCGTTTTGTAGGTTAAATTGTTCAGATTATATGGTATGCTAGATAATATTGGAAAACAAATTTAAAAGCTTAAATAATCTAAAGCATTTACATTTATAAACTTCTAGTACATGGACCTGTTCATGTATGATAAATATAGTAATAGTATTACACATTAAAATTAATGTTTAATATGTATTTTTTATTAATTGTTTATGTTTCTAGTAAAATAGAGTAAGTCCTAAAAATTTTGAATAGGAGTTTTTTTTAAAAGGGACATAATAACTGTTAAAATATTTCAATAGAGAACGTCAAATATCTTTTTTGAAATTATTAATTGCACTTTATTTGTTTGTGGTACTAAATAAACGTATTCTCGTTGTGAAAAACGATTTTACGATTCCTTTCGTAGTTTTACATCTGCTTACGATACACGATATGCATACGATTTTCTTAAAACGAACTTTTTTACATAACTTATTCAATGGCATAAAATGATATCTGCTTTTATGCATATATTTTGTTTTGCATTTCAGTCTCTTGTAATTCTGTACTGAGTGGTCAAATACGTTTTTGTGATATGATGTGATATATGTTATATATTATAGTTTATAATTGTCTGAGCTTTTTAAGCAGCTTCTTTTTTCAACTTCTATTTTTTTTAAATTAAATGCCATTTTATAGGGGTTTCTTTACAAACAATAATAGTATGTACAGTTATTAAACCATTCCACTTTATATTTCCGTACATGTTATATATAGATTTGATTTTCATAATTACCAGAACATTTTGCTAATATAGTTTAGACTTTACTTATATAGACACAGAAAGCAAAGCCCGTCTGTAGAAACTGGCAAATTCAAAAGATGAATACAATTTATTTGCTGATGTTATTCTAGATAAAAGTTAATGACAAGAATAGAAAATATTTTTACAAATGATCAGAAACAGATCAGCTTTATAAATTATGTTCAACTTTGAAACACAAAATGTCAAATTTAAAACTGAGTATTCAATTATCCAAGTTTGTTACAGAAGCTAATACTAAAAGAAATACTTCGCCAAATATTCTAGTTTTGTAAATTATTCTCCGTATTTATTTATCACAATATGTACATTTTTACTATTATATGTTACTTTTTATGGTATACCAATTTTATCAAAATGATCCCAATGTTTCTTTACACTTCGTGGCTCTGTTTATAATATATAACATTAAAAGCAACGTTAAATCTGATATTAAGTTTTGTAATAGTTATTCTGACTTTTTTTTTTAAATTGTGAGTAGGCATACGCCAAGGTGAGGTTATTTCGAAAAAATTATTTTCCTTTTTGAAGAAAAAAGAAAACAGCGAAGATAGTGGTTTGTCTATAAATGATATTGTATTGATTTTATAACTGTTGGTATTTGCTGGTCATATAATCATTTAAAGTAATGTACAAGATATGGCAATAGAATGTTTGTTTTAATTAAACGCTTATTGTAAGAAATGGAGCTTAGTTGTAAATGTAAAGATTTTAAAAAAGCCTGAATTTTAGACAGCATTGAACTTCTTTAAACTTCATAGAGGCATCATAGATATTTTCTCTATTTACTTGAAAAGGACTTCTTGAAAAGGACTTGCTTAGGTTTTAAACATTGTGATAACTGTAAAGCTTGAAATGTGTTGTAAACTTGTTATATATATAAAAGTGCATGTATCTGTCATGTAGTACTTATCAAGCGATTGAATTTTACATTTTTATGTATATAACCATGTTAAATTGTCTAAATGGGAAATAAATTACATGTCTATGTCATGTTCTAGTTATCAAGCGATTATGTTTTATGTTTATGACAATGTTAAATTTTCAAAGCGGAAAATAAAGTACATTTTTTGTCATAATTTAGTTATCAATCGATTGGCTTCTACATTAGTTTATGTATATGACGATGTTAAATTGTCTAAGTTGGAAATACAGTACATGTTTATGTCATGTTCTAGTTATCAAGCGATTGACTTCTACATTGTTTTATGTATATGACGATGTTAAATTTTCAAAGTGGAAAATAAAGTACATTTTTATGTCATAATTATATTATCAATCGATTGGCTTCTTCATTGTTTGATGTATATGACGATGTTAAATTGTCTAAGTTGGATGCTGTACTTATCAAGCGATTGACTTCTACATTGTTTCATGTATATGACGATGTTAAATTGTTTAAGTGGGAAATAGAGTACATGTACATGTTTATGTCATGTTGTACTTATCAAGCAATTGACTTTTACATCATGGTTTTATGTATGTGACGATATAAATTGTCTACGAGGGATGTTGTACTTATCAAGCGATTGGAGTCTACATTGTTTTATGTATATAACCATTTTAAATTGTCTAAGTGGGAAATGAAGTACATGTTTATGTCATGTTGTAGTTATCAAGCGATTGACTTCTAGATTGTTTTATGTATATGACGATGTTAAATTGTTTAAGTGGGAAATAAAGTGCATGTATATGTCATGTTGTGCTTCTACATATGCTCTGCTTGTCATCGGCCAAAATATATGATACGAAAACTGTTCATGATGTGATCACATCTTAAGTTTATATTAAATACCTCATATAGTACATTTTTGCATCATTAAAAAATGAAAAAAATAAACCATTTTTTTATATTATAAATTTCACTTAACAAAATATGATTGAACAAACATAATTTTTTAAATAAAATGTTTCTTAAGCAATATTATATAGTATCTTATATTTTTAGTTATCCATGGTGAAATATCCTAAAACAGTTATGGATAAGCAAAACGTTAATAGAAAGATATATAAATCAATTCAAATTTAATTTCAACATTGACTGCTATGTGTGCAAAACTGAAACTGTTATAGCCATCATCAAATACTGCCATTCTAAATGAAATATTTAACCCTTAAAGTGCTGGAACCTTTACTACCAGTATAGAGTCAGGCAAGCCTGCACATCCACGCAGTCTGACCAGGCTCTATACTGAGAAATTAAGAAAAATAAGTAAATTGATTTGCTGTAACACACAGGAAACGTACAAGTGAGATATACTATCCATGTTCATTATTTTCGAAGTAGAAATTACGTTTGTTTAAAATTCCATAGCATACTTTTCATTAATAATAATAATAATATTATTATTATTACTATAATTATTATAATGATAATAATTTTATTAAAAAAATAAATGAATCTTCATTCATAAATAATGAAAAGTGTTGTCTAGAAACGTAGGCACAATATACATGTATATAATCAAACCGTCACTATTTTGTTAGAAAATAGAGGATATTCAAGATTTTGCTATAAAAACAATGTATGGGAATCATTTTCATCGAGTAGTATAAAGATAAATATTTGACGAGTCGCAATTGCCACAAGCGAAATATGATTATTTTCAAGACACGAGATGAAAATGGATCCCACGTTTATAAACAAAACTTGAACTTTCTGTTTATTATATACCTTTTCTCTTCTTTACCTTATGATTTGAAAGGCTTTCTCTTTAAATTTGTGTATTGACTGAATTTAGAACAAAGTAGTCCGCAAGACACAAGTGAAAATACAAAAAAGTGAAATAATTAGTTTATTTCAAGAATATTTATAATTTATTACATGTTTTGCAGTAGATTACTGAATTATAACGGTTAATTATATTCCGATAATTTCACAGTAATGATTACCAAATATAATTTTACAGTAGCCGAACTATATTTGGCGTAAAAATAAAATATTTATCATTAATGAATGTTTTTTTCAGCGGAAATGTAGTCAATCATAATAAAAAATGTACGTGATAACTGTAGTTCGTAAATATTTACGAACGTTGTGCTGAAAAACATCTAAAATCTAAAAATAATCATGGAATTATATTTTGCTTCAACATTGCACATGACGTCATTATTTGATGACGTCATGAAGATAAGAGCATGACGTTACGCGGCAAAAATCTGTAAAATGGTGTAAAAATCGTTAAAAAATCATGAAATAAACAGAAAATTTGTTTGTTTTACATGTAAGATCAAATAATATTTCACTCGTGAACCCCAGCTATTATATTTTCACTCGTGGCTACGCCACTCGTGGAAAATATTGCATCTGGTGCTCACTCGGTGAAATATTTTTCGATCTTACACTGAAACAAACAAATATCCTCTATTTATTACATGTTTTGCAGTAGATTACTGAATTATAACGGTTAATTATATTCTGATAATTTCACAGTAATGATTACCAAATATAATTTCACAGTAGCCGAACTATATTTGGTGTAAAAATAAAATATTTATCATTAATGAATGTTTTTTTCAGCGAAAATGTAGTCAATCATAATAAAAAATGTACGTGATAACTGTAGTTCGTAAATATTTACGAACGTTGTGCTGAAAAACATCTAAAATCTAAAAATAATCATGGAATTATATTTTGCTTCAACATTGCACATGAAATAAACAGAAAATTTGTTTGTTTTACATGTAAGATCAAATAATATTTCACTCGTGAACCCCAGCTATTATAACTGTAGTTCGTAATATTAACGAACGTTGTGCTGAAAAACATCTAAAATCTAAAAATAATCATGGAATTATATTTTGCTCCAACATTGTGACGTCATTATTTGATGACGTCATGAAGATAAGAGCATGACGTTACGCGGCAAAAATCAGTAAAATGGTGTAAAAATCGTTAAAAAATCATGAAATAAACAGAAAATTTGTTTGTTTTACATGTAAATTTTTAAGTATACAATAAATAGTTTATTAAAACCTCACACATATTGGTGTTGTAAATAAATACTCATTTTAATACTTTATCAAATAGAATATGTCTACGCTCATCGTACGGTCAAATTATATTCAAACATTACATTAGGATCATTTCTGATCGTATCACAAATGGGGACACTCCCTGTTCTATATTAATTACCAGTCTTAACAAGAAAAATAACTCAGCACCACATCTAAGTTTGAGTCGCCCAATGACGTGGTGTCAAAATTAATTCACAAAACTTTTCGACACCTTTTTGTTATTTGTACAATTTTAGTTATTTTATTATTACACTTGACGGGGGGTACCTACTGGACTGTTTAAACATGGATATCAATCAACAGGCCCTTAGATGCATTGAAAATTAATTTAACAAATAAAGAGTTATGTAAAAAATTCTCAGTATGACAATCATAATTAATACATAAATAACACCACTACAAATTAAAAGTATGTTTTACAATATCGCAATACTTATAATAATGATTTACACAGTCAAAATTTAATCTGACCAGTATGTGTTACTAATTTTCCGTTGCCATATCGAGGGTCCCAATCCCTTGTTACAGCTTATTTCCAGCACAAAAACACCAAAACGCACGGTTCTATTGAATATATATCATTTATAAAAAAATTTTCTGCTCTTCAAATTGCAGAATCACCTCCATTCATTGGCTTCACTATAAAATATATACTGAAAAAGTGTTACAAAAAACTTTGACAAAAAAAAATTATTATTTTTGCTTTTACCAATTCAGTACCACCTTGAATTTCAGTGACAGTCTAAAGAGTTCTATTCATATCACGATGAAAATTCAACAATAGTCCTAAATTTATATAATTTTCAACAATTTTCAAACGTATTTTGGCCAGCAGATAAATATTCAATCACGCGCTGTGAAAAAAGGTCTTATAGATGACATTGAAATTTTATGATCCAGGAACGTGTAAAAGGAAAGACGTCAGTAGCATCAGGAATATACAAATACAGCAGTATGCAAAATGCTATGATGGTAGAACGTTCAGGTAACAGTTCAAATGAGGATATCATCGTGTACTATGAAACATAGTTTGTAACAAATTAGCTTAAGCTGTTTTATTTCAACAGTATAATTAATAATAAAAAAAATCCAAATTAGCTAAAGGCAAAATACTACTGTCACATTATTGTCAATCTAGAACATAACTGTATAGCCAACCGCGGAAGATAAAGATTTAATCCCCTATGTTCTTATGGCTCGTTACCAACAAAATAAAACACATAGCACCGATTAATGGTTCTCTAACTTTTTCAAACTTTTCCCACAAACCGACGTCCTGCTTTTTGGATTTAAACGAAAAAGACATACCACTACATACATTCCATCTTCTAATGACTTTACATCAACAGCATCTTCGGCACAACAGGATTAAAACAATGATTAGATACAATAATCTTATTGCGATATGCATATGTTTTATATGCTTTTAAAAAATCGATAGATTACCGAATGTGGTTGGTAATTTGCATGAATGTTTCTCAAGCAATTTTGAGCGCGTTTAAATATTTCTGAACCGATGGCACACAATTATGTATTCGCATTTTAAAAATTAACCACTTTGTCAAGTGTAATAACAAATAAAAGATGAATTATCTTTTGGTACCATAAATTTTGTCTCGTGGAAGTATCGCAAGCTATGCCTTATAGCTTACAATATGAGCTTAGTGTGATAACAATTTGATTAGATATAGAAAATCATATTTAAGCCAATTCTTCATGATGTTGTAACTAAGAAACATGTTCACAAAGGATTATTGATTAAGAGCAAACCTGATTATTGATTAAGAGCAAACCGATTTCAAACATAATTTACGACCTTCTGGTTAAATATTTAAACATATCTGTCTTTGAATTAAATGAATGGACTAAAAATACATGTATATAAGATGGTTATATCTTTTTAAATCAATGAATGAGATTTATTTTTCTCCAAATTTATTTGATTTCAGCGTTTTATTACATTTTGAATATGTACGTGTACTAAAGTATATTAGCATGAAGTATTCAAATTAAGATTCATGCAGGAATAAAGCGCAATTGAGTTCATGTTAGTGTATCTTTGTGAATACGATGCCAGATGCGTGGTTGATTAATTACCACCACATGCCGTGAACCATGTCCCACCACATGCCGTGAACCATGTCCCAACACATGCCGTGCCATGAACCACCACGTGCTGTAAAGACGATCCCTTAATCAACTGGTATTTATTTCTGCTGTATTTTTCATAACAGTGACAATTTATTAATTTATTTCGATGTTTGATATACTCTAGTTAAACACTTCACTGTGTAATAGTGTGATATTAATTACTATTTGGTATTCGAAACGTGCAATCCCATATAAATGCACTATTTGTTTTTTTGTTTTTGTTTTTTTTCATTGTAATTTTTCAGCGCACACTGTGTTCTCTAAGTACACTTAAAATAAAGTTGTGTCGCAATTTTTGACCAGATATATGAGATATTAATTTGCTTTGCAATTAAGACAACCATAACTTATTTTTCAGTTTGATGTAGATTATAGCCCCAACATCGTAATTCACGACCCGTCGATTGTAATTTAATTTCAAATATAATAAAAATTGAATTGTTTCATAACATGAGTTTTTTTCCATATCCTTGCCAATGATATTCGTTTCCCGTGCATATTTTTGTCTCTTGTTAAATTAAATATTTTCTACAAACATGTCACTATCCTAAAAAGCCACATACAATCAGAATTCACTTTAAACTTAAATAAAACCCATATCATTTCAGCAACTCAATATCACACTTTGCCATCACACTTAGTTTCAGTCATTATTGTTCAATGTCCACTTCTCGTCTTTATTTTTCAATTTATTTTTTAGTTTTGCTCTTTAACCCAAAAGATCTTGTATCGAAATCAGGTCCACTTCATGCATGAAGTGGAGGGAAGTTCGTGAACCACATTTAAACCATTTAAATCATTTGAGGTGCTTTAACTACGAGGTATGATAAAAAAATTCTTGGCCAGATATACTTCTAGCCACTACACTTACATTTACACACGATACGTCGATAACGATATCTTATTGAAGATTACTGACCCAGTTACGCTCGGTTTTAGTGTGGGGGTTGCGTTCATTGAACGCCGCCTTTCCTTGTTGATCTTGTTTATCATATTTTACACATATTAAGTAACATAAAACACATTTTGATCAGTAGAGGGGTGTGGCATTTAGACCAAATGGAGGAAGTTGAAATCAGAGCCGTCATTAAGTACCGCTGTAATAAAGTGATGTCTCCCAAGGAAATCCATGAAGACTTCATGGATACAATTGGTAAGGAGTTCCCTTCCTATAGCACTGTGAAAAACTAGAAATGTGTCATCATGCCACGGATGCCCCCGCATGCAGCCAAAATTTCAAATGTTATAATATTTAGTTCCAAATTTGTTTGCACAAATTATTTTTTTTCATTTTAAGTTCAAAGCCCTTAATACTTTTCAATGTTAACACAATCCATTTTCATACAATGTTCAAGGCACTGAAATTATTCAGTCTAAACCTTTTGAAAATAGCATATTTCATATTTGTAGCCAAAATAATGGCTACATACATTTCAGTGCTGAAACTGAACGTTCAAAATTTTTCCAACATTCAAGAAAGATAAGTTTGTCAAAAATCATTGAATCACGACCAAATTCAAACTTAAACTGCTTATTCCTAAGATGTATCTATATTATTTTCAAAGTGAAAGGGACATAACTCTGCCAAAAAAATCATCGAACCATGACCAAATTCAAACTTGACCTGCCCATTCCTTTGACATATCCATATGTCAAATTTGAGTTGTTGGGTAGATAATGAATAGAAGCTGTAAATTTCATATTATTTTCAAAGTGAACGGGGCATTACTCTGCCGAAAAACATTGAACCATGACCAAATTCCAACTTGGCCTGGGCATTCCAAAAACATATCCATATGTCAAATTTGAGTTGAATGTGTTGTACCGTTGGGGAGATAATAAACAGAAACTGAAAATTTCATATTATTTTCAAAGTGAAAGGGGCATAACTCTGCCAAAAATCATTGAACCATGACCAACTTTGAACTTGACCTGCGCATTCCTGTGACGTATCCATATGTCAAGTTTGAGTTGAATGTGTTGTACCATTGGGGAGATAATGATCGGAAACTGAAAATTTCATATTATTTTCAAAGTGAAAGGGGCATAACTCTGCCAAAAATCATTGAACCATGACCAAATTCAAACTTGACCTGTATTTTCTCACGACATATCCATATGTCAAATTTGAGTTGAATGTGTTGTACCGTTGGGGAGATAATGAACGGAAACTGAAAATTTCATATTATTTTCAAAGTAAAAGGGGCATAACTCTGCCAAAAATCATTGAACCATGACCAAATTCGAACTTGACCTGTATTTTCTCACGACATATCCATATGTCAAATTTGAGTTGAATGTGTTGTACCGTTGGGGATATAATGAACGGAAACTGAAAATTTCATATTATTTTCAAAGTGAAAGGGGCATAACTCTGCCAAAAATCATCCGACCATGACTTAATTCGAACTTGACCTGTATTTTCTCATGACATATCCATATGTCAAGTTTGAGTTGAATGTGTTGTACCATTGGGGAGATAATGAACGGAAACTGAAAATTTCATATTATTTTAAAGTAAAAGGGGCATAACTTCAAATTCAAACTTAAACTGCTTATTCCTAAGATGTATCTATATTATTTTCAAAGTGAAAGGGACATAACTCTGTCAAAAATCATCGAACCATGACCAAATTCGAACTTGATTTGTATTTTCTCATGACATATCCATATGTCAAATTTGAGTTGAATGTGTGCAACCGTTACTAAGATAATGAACGGAAACTGATGATGACGGAATGACGGAATGACGGAACAGGGTAACACTATATGCCCCGGCCATTACATGGCGGGGGCATAAAAATGGGATGCTGAATTTAAGAGGGACAGGAAGAGCATTGGAGATGATGAGCGGCATGGGCTGCCAAAATAGGCCACCAACGATGAAACTGTCGAAGCTGTGCAGTGTCTGGTCATGTGCGACAGAAGGCGAAACCTGCAAAGCATTGCTAGGTAAGTGGGTATAAGCTTTGGTTCAGATCAGGCAATTCTGACTGATGTCTATGGCATTTCAAAGGTTTCCGCTAGGTGGGCCCCCAGACTGACGACCAGAAACGGACCAGACTTGACATTTCAAGATATGTTTTGTCTCGCTACGAGGATTAACCTGATTTTATCTACATGATCGAGACTCCATGGACTCAGGATGAAACATGGGTCCATCAGTTCGATCCAGAATCCAAAAAAAACAGAGGATGCAGTGGAAGCACCGTGGCTCACCCCTCCGAAGAAATTCTAGAGGGTCACATCAGCAGGGAAGATGATGGCTTCAATTCTTTTGGGATAGTCAGGTGATAATCATGATTGACTATCTTGAGCAAGGTCGTACCATAAACGGTACGTACTATGCAGACGAATTGAGACGTCTGCGTAAAGAAATCGCGCGTAAAAGGAGGGGCAAACTGACTCAAGGCGTTCTGCTCCTGCACGACAATGCGCCAGCTCACACATCCCAAGTTGCGATGGCTGCTGCAACTGATTGAGGCTTTGAAATTCTTCAATATCCCCCATTTTTTCCGGACTTGGCCCCCTCTCACTTCTACCTGTTTCCGAAAATGAAAACCAAGCTTCGTGGTAGACGTTTTGGAAGCAATGAAGGTGACATGGAGGCAGTCCATGAGTTCTTTGAAGACCAAAATAGAGATATATTTTGAAGGGTAAAACAAAGTTGGAGCATAGGTGGGCAAAGTGCATTAATGTAGAGGGCGATATTATTGAAAATTAAGACGATTAGTTGGGTTCTCTGACTACCGGAAGTAGAT
Source organism: Ruditapes philippinarum (assembly GCF_026571515.1). NCBI lineage: Eukaryota > Metazoa > Mollusca > Bivalvia > Venerida > Veneridae > Ruditapes > Ruditapes philippinarum. The sequence goes on from NW_026858815.1 coordinate 32,321, forward strand.
CGGGCCGAGGAATTTTTGATCAATCCTCTTACACTAATGTGAAAATGATCTGTGTTAATTATATAAATATTTTGTTTTTTGCATGCAAACTATATTCTGCTGTGGGAATAGACAGTGAACATGTTCGAGATATATATGTAAACAAATGGATGATGGTGTATCAATATCAGAAGAGGACTTGAAACAGTTCTACAAACGACAGCTCCTGATTGAAGTTTCAAAAGACAATTAAAAAAGTGTCTGCAAAAGATACCAGGAAATACCAGTTTGACCAATGACACTTGTTTGACAGAGGTATTGTTCCAAAAAAAAAATGACAAATGACCTTCAGAGAATTTTAGGTAATGAACAAATCAAAAACGTTCTGCAAAATATATAATCAAAATATCAAATAATGCACGGCATTGGTATAAAATAGTGATATTTCAATGGAATTTCTCTTGTAACTAGGTGACTTTATTAAATTTACCAAATTACATCAAACAATAAAATATGATAAAACCGCCTCCGTGGTCGAGGGGTTAGAGTCGATGACTTCTAATCCAGTTACCTCTCTGGCGTGGGTTCGATCCCCGGGAGATGCTTTGGTAGTTTAGCGCGGAGGAAGGTAGTCTAGTACTGGTGTAACTCTCCAGGAACGATGGTTAGGAAACTACCCGCCTATATGACTGAAATACTGTTGAAAAAGGCGTAAAATGAAACAATCAAACAAACAAACAAACAAACAAAAAATATGATAAGATATTAACATTTTAAAATACATGTATTTTTTAAGCAATCTGTTATTCCTTATACACAGGTATTTGAGTTATTTACCGAAGATATATTCATTTATCAAATATTAAAGACACTTATATCTGATTCAATGATAACGCTTTGGGCGCAGATAAATGCTGCTAAACTGCAGGCATTTAAATGTGAAAGCTCGATTATTTAAGTATATGTGTGTGTTTGCGCGTGCGTGCGTGCGCGCGCGCGTGTGTGTTTTCGCAACACATGTTCAAAGTGCAAGATATACGTGTACTCGAATGTTCATGAAACACGTCCACAAAGGCCTTAGGACACTTTAACGTTGGTACATAATTCAAACAGAATTTGATTTCTGTAATGTTGTAAACAATTGAGTCTTTAATTTATCACAATACAGGGACCTGGTAATCTAAAACAGGGATGGGAATCAAAACTGCGTCGTATCCTACAAAATGTAAACAAACGCCGCCATCTTGGAACGAAAATGTATGTTTTTGTTAATAACTCTTTTTGTTGGAAATGACTGAAAACCAGATATATGTATTAACACGCTACACTATTTTCCGCTTCGTTCGGTATATGTTGCTTAGACAACTATTTTGTAAAACAAAAGTTATAGCGAACTTGCAGCTCGAAGCGGAGCAGAATTTTTATGAAATTGTGTGGATACGACGCAGTTCATATTGCTTTATCTATCGTTTCTCCTTCAAATCAATTATATACTCGTTTTCAGAGTTCACCATCAACTTCAAAACATATTTTTGCATCATTTACTAAATTTTCATTAAAAAAGAGATGTTTATTTTCCAAGAAAATAATGATTTTTACGAAATGATACGACGCAGTTTGAAAATAAAATATGATACGACGCAGTTGTATTTTCATTGCAGGCTGCATATTGGTTTTTAAACTATTTAAATTATGTGATAGGTATGCTAAAAACGTCCAACAACATTTCTTGTTTACAACTTGAGTCAAAAGCAGAGATCACTCATTGGTTCCATAAAAAATGGAAATGTAATACAATTCTATTAAGGCTGCATTTTTCGGTCGCATTTAATTACCTGTCATATTAAGCATCTACAATTCCGAAAAGCTGTATCAAATGCAATATACATTGTGCAATAAACACGTGATCGCACACCCATATGACAACGTGTTCAAGTGTTGCCTTAGCATGCTTCTAAAATTGTTCCCGTGAGTTCGAAATGGGAGTGATTACATATTTTTGATACAAAATTTAATATTTCAGTGTAACCTCTCCTGAACCCTGTACTAGTATTAATCAGGAATGACCTTTTTTTTAACAAAAAGAGAGAAAGAATTACAAATTTTGAAAAGGTCTCTTGCTATCGGAAGAGAGCTATGCGCAAATTGCATGCCTACCTTTGTTACTTGTAATTAGCAATGATTTCCGTCAATTCCGTTATTACTTATGTCTTTTACGTGCCGATTTTAGTGTATTCATTTTCTTAATAATCGGTGAGAACAGATGAGCTTTATTATTTGAAACTGAACATTAAATTTTTTAAATTATATTATAAATGGTTAAGCTACAATATATTTTTGCAAGTAGGTTATGCGTTCCGTTTAGTCATTTTATGTTCAGCGCCGCGGAACTTTACCTCTGATTTTGTCGTTTTGCATTTCTTTATCGCCGATGAGGAAAGGTCTACGGAATGTATTTTCTATATTTGCACTTAAGTATCACGCTTCTCCATTAAAAAACTTTAAATTTTCAAAATCGAATTACAAAATTATGATACAACTACAGATTATTTTGTAAAGAAAGTGTCCGTTTTGCAAAGGTATTTTACGCTGTGCACCGTTAAATTTGATACAGATATAGGCAAACATGATCTTTCAACAGTATTGAAGAAGTTTTCACAATATTGAACAGAAAATTAAGGTCAGAATATCGCATCGAATTTTCAACAGACTAGAGACATGGAATCTTGACATACCTTCATACTAAAGTGTGATTTTTATTTGATAATGAATTGCCTGAAAACTTAAAGGTTTTCAGAAAATGACTTCACAGAGGATAACCCCCTGTTTAAATTGAAAATTTCTCTGCTAGTCATACCGAAGTAAGAAATTTAAATGTTATTCTCTTTATAATTAGTTCAAATATTTATAATCTTACATATATATAACTTCACGCCAGAAGTTAATAAAAAAAGCTGCTTATTTGTACAGCTGACGTTAACAAATTTTGTTGAAAAAAAAATCAGACACGTGTGTCCGACCGTGGCCGAGCTGTTAATGTTTACTGAATTCAAATCACTTGAACTGAACTGCTATGAATTCGAAAACCACCAGGGACTTTTTATTCTTTTGTGTGGAAAACCTATCAAGCTAGTTTCAAAATGTCGATGGTTCTCTGCAGGTGCAACATTTTGCCTGAAATAATGCACAAAGGCGCACATGAGGTCCTCGCCCCTAGTAAAGCTAATGTGTAGAGTGAAAGTTTGAAAACAAACCACAAAAAAGCAGTCATTACCCAGAACATGCAGAACCACAGTTAACTTAGAGCGTAGCTAGCCAACATGAATTCAAGTAAATAGATTTCTATATTTTTTTGCGAAAAAAATTAAGGATAATATTGAACATACAGGAAAATATAAAAAATTATTTCAGATATTATGATCAATTAGGTAATATGTTTAACTGAAAAGTAGCTTCTGCAATGTAAAATTTCAAATTAAATGTTATATTGGACATGACACAATGTATTCTAAATAATCAAAAGCAACAGAACATTGCTATGCACCGCAAATGATCTGTGTTTTTTTATCTAGCGCAAGTGATTTTTCCATAAAATATAAATATTTTGCCAAAATTATCCCTGTTGAAAAGACTGCCAAAAATACAACTGCGTCGTATCATATTTTATTTTCAACTGCGTCGTATCATTTCTTAAAAATCATTATTTTCTTAGAAAATAAACATCTCTTTTTAATGAAATTTTAGTAAATGATGCAAAATTATATTTCGAAGTTTATGGTGAACTCTGAAACGAATATATAATTGATTTGAAGGAAAAAACGATAGATAAAGCAATATGAACTGCGTCGTATCCACACATTTTCATAAAAATTCTGCCCCGCTTCGAGATGCAAGTTCGCTATAACTTTTGTTTTACAAAATAGTTGTGCAAGCAACATATACCGAACGAAGCGGAAAATAGTGTAGCGTGTTAATGCATATATCTGGTTTTCAGTCATTTCCAACAAAAAAAGTTATAAACAAAAACATACGTTTTTCGTTCCAAGATGGCGGCGTTTGTTTACATTTTGAAGGATGCGACGCAGTTTTGATTCCCAGCCCTGTAAAACATAATAATGTTTTTGTATGTATTTTCACGCAAAGAAGCAAACATTTTCTTGAGGAATTATCTATTTGAATAGGCTCAATCAATCCGAGCCATCTGCAGCATTTTAATTCTGCTGTTTTGGATTTTCTTCAGGGATTTTTTTTATATTTTTGCTTAAATACAAATAAGTTTAATACACACACTTAAGGCATTACGTGTTATAGTTTTGTTACTACTTTATATTTTTCAGGCATTAGAACTCACCGAACAGAAACTAAACAAACATTGTTTTTTATGGAAATGTTTGGTTATGATAAGCGCTCTCTATTTCTTCTTTATAATTTAAAGACTATTGAAACATTTCTCGGAACTGAAAGAGGTAAAGGCATTGGTAAGTATCAACATCTTTTATTGCTAAAAATATTCTTGACTCAATATGTTGACGAGGTTTTTCAAATTCATTGATAGTATAAAACTAAACTTGGACATACCTTGAGTATTTCCAAATGTATCTAGGATTAAAAGTTATTCTAATTAAACAATTCTTCAGAAAATAAGACTAGTTAAACAATGCTTGTCAAGCGGTAGTTAATATACTTTTAATAAGGAATAAAAAATAAATCTTTAAGAACGGATGATATTCAATTCAAGCGAATAATTTACAGATAAACAAAAGAGAAAAAGAACTCCGTCTTGTTGGCACTATATATCTAATAAAATCGTCACAAATTGTTAAGAAAATAGAAGATATTCAGGTTTTTGCTATAAATACAGGAAACTTTTCCATCGAGTGGTGTAAAAATAAATATTTCACGACTCTTGATAGCAACAAGTGAAATATGATAATTTTCAAGCAACGAGTTGAAAATAAAACCCGCTTTTATAGACCAAACTTGAATTTTTTGTTCATTATACGTTTACTTTTTACCTAATAATTTGAAAGTCTTTCCCTTTAATTGTGTGTATTGACTGAATTTAGAAGAAAGTAATCCGGCAAGACACCAGTGAAAATACCAAAAAATGAAAATATTTCCTTTATTTTATGAATTATTTCTTAACATTTCATTTCTAAGTATATCATAAATAGGTTTTTTAATACCAGACGCGGGGCGTCCGTGGCTGAGTGGTTAAGATCGTTGACTTCAAACCACTTGCCCCTCACCGCTGTGGGTTCAAATCCTAACAGGGACTTATTTTTTATGTGAGGAAGCTATTCAGCTAGCTTAAAAACATCGTTGTTTCTACTCAGGTACCTGTTCGTGCCTGAAATAATGCACGGAAGGTCACCAGAGGTCTTCCTCCATCAGTAAAGCTGGAACGTCGCCAAATGACCTGTACTGTGTCGGTGTGACGTAAAACCAAAAAAAAAAAAAAAAAAAAAAAAAAACGTGTTTGTTAAACACAAATGCCCCCGGCTTCGATTATTGTCAGTAGCAATATTTCAAAAAATGTTTACCCATTCACTCAGTTATGGACAGAAACATTGCCAAAATATTGTAAACACAAGTTATATAGCTTGACAGAGTCATGGCATTTTGTAATTTTGAAATATATAAGTTGCCAAGCCATTGCTATGACTTGTAAAGTGATAAATATTCAACTTTATCAAATATATATATTATAAGAAATCTATACTTGGCATCCTTGACCTTGACCCACTGACACCTATAGAATATCATGCAAGTTATCTTCCTACCAAATATGAAATACACCTGTCAATAAATAAAGGCTGTATGGGCAAAAATGTTAAAATCTATTTTGAGCATTGATGACCTTGATCAAACTGACCCCTAACTCCATCCAAAGGAAGAATACCATGCAAGTTATCTTCCAACCAAATATGAAATAAATCTGTCAATAAGTAAAGGCTGTATGGGCAACAGTGTAAAAATATATTTTTAGCACTTGTGACCTTGACCCAACTGACCCCTTACTCCATCCAAAGTAAGAATAACATGCAAGTTATCTTCCTACAAATATGAAATATATCTGTCAATAAATAAAGGCTGTATGGGCAAAAGTGTAAAAATCTAATTTTTAGCAACTAGTGACATTGACACACTGATCCCTAACTCAATCAAAAGGAAGAATACCATGCAAGTTATCCTCCTATCAAATATGAAATACACCTGTCAATAAATAAAGCCTGTATGGGCAAAAGTGTAAAAAATCTATTTTAGCACAAGTGACCTTGACCCACGGATCCCTACCCCAATCAAAAAGGATGAAATACCATGCAAGTTATCTTCCTACCAAATATGAAATATATCTGTCAATAAATAAAGGCTGTATGAGCAAAAGTGTAAAAATCTATTTTTAGCACTGGTGACCTTTACCCAACTGACCACTAACTCCATCAAATTTTATGTTCCTATCAATTATAAATGACATCTGTCTATAGAATATGGTTAATACACCTGTAAAAATCTATTTTTAACATTGGTGATCTTGACATTGGTGACATTGACCTTGACCCAAATGACCCCTTACTATACCCAAAGAAGGAGGACCTCCCTTGGCATGTTTGTACATTGTATTAAACATGAAAGACATCAACCAAAAAATAAAGACTGTATGAGCAAAATGTTTAAATTTATTTTCTAAACCAGTGACCTTGACCCTAGAGACCACTTACTCCACAAAAAATTAGAGGACCATTAAAGGTATCCACCTACCAAATATGCAAGATATCACTAAGTAAATTAAGCAATTAAGAGAAATTTACGATAAATCCAACTTGCCGGAATAGGTTAACCAGAAAAGGCCCTATTTTCAAAGTGAAAAAAGGGAAATAACTTGGTAAATATGGAAGCCATAGTTATGTAACTTGACCAGATCATGTACTTTGTATTGATTAGTAAGTGTGTAAACTAAGAAGCCATTGGTACAGGTAGAACTTAAGAAAAATCCAACTTGCCATTCTAGGTTAACCTCGTACGGACGGACGGACGTTCTTACCAGAGCTACATTATGGGGTTTTCTTTTGTTATTTCTTTTGTTCTTTTTAACCCCACAATGCAGAAAATAACCCCACAAGAGAAACGGAGTGAATGACATCAAAGACATCTATTGTTATGAGAACAATAGACCAAACCCCATAATGTAGCTCTGGTTTGTACGGACAGACTGACGGATGGACAGTTCAATTACTATATGCCCGGGGGCATAATAAACTAGAACTATCACTAAATGTGATTAATACCCCCACAAGAATGCTTCGGAAATGAGGATGTTACTAGTATCAAAGGGCAGTAACTCTGTATTTTGTCAAAATGGAGTTATGGCTCTTGTGCACTGCACTTCCTTTTAATGTCCTTGACAACTGTATGAAGTTGTATTGAATTCCAAACAGTAGTTTTCAAGTTATGCTCTGGTCAAGGAAAAGTAACAAAGGGCAATAACTCTGTAATTATGTAATTAGTCAAGATGGAGTAATGGTTTTTGTGCACTGCACTTCCTCTCAATGTGCTTGACCATTGTATGAAGTTATATTGAATTCCAACCATTAGTCTTCAAGTTATGGTCCGGACAAAAACAAAGGAAAAGTAACAAAGGGCAATAACTCTGTAATTACTTTAGATAGAGTTATAGTTCTTGTGCACTGCACTTCCCCTTATTGTGTTTGACAATTATATGAAGTTGTTTTGAATTCCAACCAGTAGTTTTAAAGTTATGCCCCGGACAAGGAAAAGTATCAAAGGGCAATAACTCTGTAATTAGTCAAGATAGAGTTATGGTTCTTGTGCACTGCACTTCCTCTCAATGTGCTTGACCATTGTATGAAGTTATATTGAATTCCAACCATTAGTCTTCAAGTTATGCTCCGGACAAAATAAGCAATGGAAAAGTAACAAAGGGCAATAAATCTGTACTTAGTCAAGATGGAGTAATGGTTCTTGTGCACTGCACTTCCCCTTATTGTGCTTGACCATTGTATGAAGTTGTTTTGAATTCCAACCAGTAGTTTTCATGTCATGCTCTGGACAAGGAAAAGTAACAAAGGGCAGTAACTCTGTAATAAGTCAAGATGGGAGTTATGGTTCTTGAGCACTGCACTTCCTCTCAATGTGCTTGACCATTATATGAAGTTATAATGATTCCAACAATTAGTCTTCAAGTTATGGTCCGGACAAAGGAAAGCAATGGAAAAGTAACAAAGGGCAATAACTCTGTAATTACTTTAGATATAGTTATGGTTCTTGTGCACTGCACTTCCCCTTATTGTGTTTGACAATTGTTTGAGGTTGTATTTAATTCCAACCAGTAGTTTTCAAGTTATGCCCCGGACAAGGAAAAGTAACAAAGGGCAATAACTCTGTAATTAGTCAAGATAGAGTTATGGTTCTTGTGCACTGCACTTCCTCTCAATGTGCTTGACCATTGTATGTAGTTATATTGAATTCCAACCATTAGTCTTCAAGTTATGCTCCGGACAAGGAAAATGCAATGGACGTCTGGACCGACCAACCGACTGACCACCGGGTGACTCTTATATACCCCCCCCCCCCACAAACTTCGTTTTTGGGGGTATAAAAATGCAGGATTTACAGATTATATAAGGAAAATCAATGATCTCCTGGGTGGGGCCAATTTTGACCCTAGGGGTTTTATTTTATCAAACATGGTAGACATCGGCTAGAACATGTTTCATGCCAAATATCTAAGCTCTACCTCTTTTGGATTTTCACAAGACTATTTTTAAAGTTTTTACTATATACATTTAAAGGGAAAGACAATGTTAGAATAGAAACTTGATATCAGAAATAGAATACAAGAAAAAGTAAATCT
>NW_026858816.1:0-47824 GCF_026571515.1 Ruditapes philippinarum
ATTTTCAGTTATTGCCCTTTGTTATTTTTCATACTTAATTTTGTCCAGGGTATAACTACAAAAGCCTTTGAGATATCTACATGAACCTTCAAAGGTGGACAGATCTCACTCAGGAGATATGCAGTGCAAAAGAGTGATAACTCTACCCTTCATAATTTTTAGTTATTGCCCTTTGTTATTTTTCATACTAATTTTTTCACCTAAGTGGAGCATATCTCTGAAAAAGTCTTTGAAATGTCAACATGAAACTTCATAGGTGGATAGATCTTTTTAAGAAGGAATGTTGTACGCAATAATAATAACTCTATCCTTTATAATGATTGAGTTATTGCCATTTTATATTTTTCAAACTTTTTGTCCGGAGCTTATCTAAAAAAAAATGTTAGAGGTAACAACTTGAAACTTCATAGGTGGATAGATCTTATTGGGGAGCATTGCAGCACACTAGAATGATAACATACCGTGCATTGTTTTTTTCAGTTATTGCATTTTGTTTTTTTTCATACTTTATATTTGTCTAGGGTATAACTACAAAAGCATTTGAGATTTCAACATGAAACTTCATAGGTGGATAGATCTTTCTCAGGAGGTATGCAGTACAAAAGAGTGATAACTCTACCCTTCATAATTTTTGAGTTATTGCCCTTAGTTATTTTCCATACTAAATTTTTCACCTGAGTGGAGCATATCTCTGAAAAAGTCTTTGAAATGTCAACATGAAACTTTATAGGTGGATATATCTTATTGGGGAGGAATGTTGTGCGCAAGAATAATACCCTTTATATTTTGTTAGTTATTGCCATTTGTTATTTTTCATACTTTTTGTCCGGAGCTTATCTCAATTATTATTAATTGAGCCTTGATTTTAAACTAAATGTGTCTGTATTTCTTACCATCCTTTACTGGTTTTAGATTATCATTATTGTTTAATAGGTTTACTTAATTAATGTTGTTCATTATGTCTTACATATATTTGATTATGTTTTATCGGATTTATGTAAAGCACTCTTGAACATTTATTATATATGAAAAGAGTGCTATAGAAATGTGGTATATAATAATAATAATAATAATAATAATAATAATAATGATAATAATAATAATCATCTCAAAAAGGTGTTAGAGGTATCAACTTGAAACTTATTAGGTGGATAGATCTCATTGAGGAGGAGTGCAGCACACAAGACATTTAACCTACCGTGCATTATTTTTCAGTTAATAACTTATTGCCCTTTGTTATTTTTCATACTTAAGAGCATAACTACAAAGGCCTTTGAGATATCAACATGAACCTTCATAGGTGGATAAATCTCACTCGAGAGGTATGCAGTACACAAGAATGATAATTATTCTGCTCTACTACATATAAACATGGCTCTTGTAACAAATTACATGATTATGATATTTTAAAACCTTCTGAACAAGTTAACATGTCAATTCAAAACAATGCTATTTGGAGATACCTTATCAATATATTTAACTGTTTTTTTTTGTTGTTGTTTTTTGTGTGGGGGTTGTTTTTTTTTTTTCGCCGTGACAATCATATTGCTGCATTTCCCAGCAATTTTTTACTTGTAAGCTGATGTGATCAATATAGATGTTTTTTGCATGGTTAGCAATGACTAATGTGGACTCGCCTTTTCTTTAACATGTATAAATAGGGGATTCATGTTTTATAGTATTACTGATATAGTTACATTATAAACTTGCATACGCATGTCACAGATTTAAAACCCGTTGCGTTGGTAATGCGCAGGCCGATATGAATAAGTTAGAGTAGTATCATTTATAAATAAATTTAGTGATACTATAAATGGCGGTAGCACGGGTTTTGCATGTTTACTGAATGAGATATTTTTAAAGTATAGCAAACACAGGAAAACTACGAATGACGGTAATATATTAGTATTTGTTAGATACGGCTTCTTTTATTTTCAAAGTTTGTAAGAAAATTATGTATTATATCAATGTGATTTTCAGTTACAAGGATTATATCACAGGAGTTGATTATATTGACTCATAAAGATTATATTATTTATAGAAATTATGTTAAATATTTTTAGTAATCGGCATATTTTTCTTTCAGCCTTGGATATTTTTGTCACACCGACAAAAGAGATGATACAGTTGCGGATGCTAGTGAATTGGGGGTGGAGAGTATTCATGAGTATGAACAAAATCCTCTAGCAGACGACAGCGATGATGAAAAAAAATGTATAAAGCTGAAGTCAGGGCTGACAGGAAGTTCAAAGCTGAGAAAAATAAGAAGTCTAAAAAGTTTAGAACCAAGCCTTACACCAGGAGTGCACCTGCACGAGCTACAAGTCAATCCACTTCGCAGCAATTTGGTGTACAGAAACCAGGCTTATGTTTTTACTGTGGAAAAGCCGGGTCACTGGAGAAAAGAATGTCCAGCAAATACTACAAATTTGAATAATAAGATGAGTACATTTTGTTTATTTAATAAACATTGCGATATGCTAGACAGTTATTCATTGAATCACAATTACAGGGAACAAATAAATAATGAGGCAATTAGTTGCGATTCGAACCAAAATGATTCAGAAAATGAAATCGTTGTATTTCCTAAAAAATGTTTAAGTCTTCTTAATGTTTCTTCTGTGAATCACGGATATTGTTCTCAGCTGAACAGTGAATGCTCAGTATCAGTAGCAGAGCATTTTGAGTCTAAAAAAGAAAAACTTAAATGTGTAATATCGCCAGTAGGAAGATTGAAGGCTCATGCTAGCAAATGGCGATCTATCAATGGCGATTCTTTCATTGTAGACGTTATAGAAAATGGTTACAAATTGCCATTTAGAAATATTCGTAGTAAAGTAATGCTTAAAAATAATAAGTCCGCTAGGGACAATCCGTCTTTTGTTACGACGGAAATAGAGTTTACTAGAAAAACATGTTATTTCGGTAGTAGATCACGTGCCGGAAGTTGTAAATCCGTTGACTGTGGCTTATAATAAGGCCGGAAAAGCAAGGTTGGTTTTAGATTGTATGCATGTAAATCAGTTTTTGCATCTATTCAAAATCAAGTTTGAAGATGTTCGTGTCGCTCAGTCTCTATTTAGTGCTGGGGTTTTTGCTTTTACTTTTGATTTGAAAGGAGCTTATCATCACATCGATATTTTTCAAGCTCATAGGAAATATTTAGGTTTTCCATGGATCTTTAATGGTCAACAGACTTATTTTGTGTTCAATTCACTTCCATTTGGAATAGCTAGCGCAGGGCATATTTTTTCTAAAACTGTCCGAGTATTGGTCATGTACTTAAGGTCATTAGGTCATAAGGTGATAATGTATCTTGACGATGGCAATCGGTGGTCATATTAATTTCCGAGAAGCATTAGAAAGTAGTGCATTTGTAAAAAGTACATTGATTGAATTTGGTTTTTTTGTTGGCGGAAGAAAAGTGTCATTGGTTTCCCTGTCAAAAAGTAACATGGTTAGGTTTTATATTAGATTTTTTTCAGAATAAGATATTTGTCACAGAAGAACGAATTTCTGTCATAGAAAAATGAATTGAGTCTGTACTATATCAGATAAGTTGTAAAGAAGTGTTCTACCAGTCCGCGTGTTAGCGTCTTTGGTTGGACGTCTGATTTCTCTTCAATTTGTCTTTGGTAACATAGTGAGATTGAGAACGGGAGAGATGTGTAAATGTATCATCTATAGGGCTAGTTGGGACTCGCCAGTTTTAGTGAGCGAATCAGCCATACATGAAATTATGTACTGGAAAGAAAATGTAAGAAAATTGAATGGATCAGGTAAATACATGTCTGAAATGAAAGTGTACGATATACACGTATTTTGCGATGGCAGTGGATCTGGTTATGGTGGTTACCTATATTTTCCGAACAATGAAGCTCAATTACATTCTAATATTCAAATGAGTGGAACATTGTTATCCCCGGAAGTGGATTGCATGTCGAATGTTATGTTTGAAATCACCGATTTCTTCAGGTGTTTTTCCCCGGAAGTGGAAAAATGTATGCTAGATAATACAAAGAAAAGTAGAGATATAGATACGAAAGTCACCGGAAGTTGGCTTTTTGAAGAACAGATTAAAAGTTCTTCTTAGCGTGATGTTGAGGCAGTGAATAGGGTTGTTAGAAGTCAGGCACAATTTCTCAAAAACAAAAATGTGAAAGTTTTTTCTGATAATCAAAATGTAAAATCGATTCTTTTGAACGGCAGTGTTAACGCAGAGCTTCAAAAAAATTGCTTTAGGTTTCAATGATTTTTGTGAAGAAAATAATATCCATATTAGCCCGGAATGGATACCCAGAGAAAATAATCAGATATCAGATTATTTGAGTAGATGTCTTGATTCTGATGATTGGTCAATATCAGATCGTTGGTTCAGATATTTTGATTGTATTTGGGGAATACACACAATAGATAGGTTTTCTACTCATTATAACACTCATTGTGAAAGGTTTAACTCTAAGTGGTGGGTACCAGGAACGGAAGCTATAAATGCTTTGGATCAGTCCTGGAAAAATGATAATAATTGGTTAGTTCCGCCGCCTCGGCTAATAGTAGAGTGTATAAACAAAATTGTAAACGAAAATGCAAGTTGCACATTAATTATACCAAAGTGGAAATCTTCAGCTTTTTGGCCCTGCTTGTTTGATACAAAATGTAATTTTAAAACTTACATAAGAAATGCAGAGGTTTTTACAAAAAATGGAATAATACGTACTGCGAAAGGTAATAACGGCGTGTTTGCACACACACAATTGCGTTTTGTATGCTGGCACTTAAGATCAGGTTTTAGTTTGGAGTGCCAATATAGAGACATGTACTGTATTCTATTTTACAGTATTTTATGAAGTTTATGATATTTGTCATTTCGATTATAGGTGTTGCCTTTAAACCTACAATCCGGAGCACGATGAACAACGCTGGAGTGGACATTCAAAAACATCAAACAGTTATTGGTCACATGGCAGGTTATATTGTAAAATCCCGGGCAGATTCTACTAGACAGAAATATATGAACTGTTTTAAACATTTCGAAGAATATTGTGTCAAAAATGGTTATGTTTCCAAGCCAGCTTCATCTATAGTTGTAGCAATGTATTTAACAAACATGTTAGATCACGGAATGTCGTACGGTGTTATTTCTTCTACCGTGTATTCTATTAAATGAACGCATTCTTTGCATGATTACGTGGATCCTACTACGAATTCAATGGTTAAACATTTTTGGAAACAAGTAAACGAGAATGTTATGAACCTGTTAAAAAGAAATATACAATAGATTCGGAAATGTTACAAACATTGTGTGATATGTTTTCAGATTCCAGCGACATAGTATCCTTAAGGGATCTGTCAATTATTCTTAGGTTTCGCTGGGTGTTTACGTTTCAAAGAACTGAATTCTTTAATTTGTTCAGATATAACATTCAATGATAATCACTTAGTGATAAACATTCGTAAGAGCAAAACTGATGTGTATAGGCAAGGAAAATCTGTTCCGATTTGTAAGGGTACTACTAATGCATGTCCTTTTAATATGCTTAAAAAATATATGAGGGCAGCTTGTCTTGACGTAACCTGTAATGAATTTTTGTTTAGGCCATGTTTTAGGTCAAAGGGGGTATCGGCGCTTATAAAAAGTAATAAAAAGTTGTCTTACACACGAGTTAGGGAATGCATTTTGTCTAAATTAAAGTTAGTAGCACCAAATTTAAATTTAGGTACACATTCTTTGAGAGCTAGTGGAATTACAGTGGCCGCTAACTCAGGTGTGTCTGATAGATGTTTAAAGAGACATGGCCGTTGGAAAACTGATATAGCTAAGGACGGTTATATTGTTGATTCATTAGACAGTCGATTGTCAATTACAAAAAAGTTAAAGTTATAAGTATTTTATAGATACTATTTTATAAACATATGAATAATTAATTGAATTTTAATGTTTTTCGTCTCAAGCTTTGTAATTTCTATACGTGTCTCGCCTTGCAGTTGTTGTTGTTGTTGTTTTGGATAGTGCCTGTTGAGACGATCCTGTATGTTTTGTGATTGATATTGTTACTGTGTTTGTACCACACTTACAAGAAATTATATATGTATAAAATCATGCAAATAAAACAATTTTCAAACATCGAAGAATATGTAAAATATGTACTGCAAATATTTGTGCACATTATATGTAATCAATAACTTATATGCATTCATTTCTTATTGAAAAATTTGACTTAGAATTTATAGAAAATAAATTTCTAATTACCTCCCATAATTTACAATAAATGTTAAATTTGGTAATATCTTTATAAGTAATGCTTATTGGAAGTTACAATATTGACAAATCATAATTTGAGCATAAAATGTCTCAGGTCAATATTGCCACACAATAGTACGGTCAGTTACATTAACTAAGGCCTTAAATGCATCTATTTAAAGCGCATTAATTAAATTTGTATAGTCTCAAGACTGACACGGAAATCTTTGCTATATCGTGTATTTGAGAACAGCTGGTTGCTTATTTTCCATTATTTGTCGCATACAGAATAAATGACAAAAATGATATATTGAAATATTGCATGTAATACTTTTAGGAGTTAATGTGAGATTATATTGTAACATTAATTTGTCAATGGTTATACGTCACATTTTGCGAATGTCTAAAGAATTGGGACTCAATTGGAATGTCAAGATTTTAGTGGGATTGACTTCGTACTATGATTCATTTGCCAATACAATTGATATGCAGCTAAAATATTGATAGTTTCAGATATATTTAAACAAAATGTTGGAGTCACAGAACAGAATAAAAATTCTTTTTTAACCTTCTTATTAAATGGTCTTATACAATCTTTTTTGGGCTTTTCTTGGAATATGGGAAAATATCTGAACACGGAAATGATATCCTACTGCTTCTTTTCTAACAATTTGATTTTTCCATTGTGACTTTTTATTTTATGAACTATTTATGTAAATGTAAAATGAATTTGTACTTGTACAAATGTTGAATCTGTTCTGCTTATGCAGTGTCCAAATAGTATTTTAAGACAGCAACATATGTAAGTCTCTTACAATTCTATTTTAGAATGTGCAAATATATCTGTAAAAAATTTATGTATTGATGTTACGAATTATATAATGATGATACTTAAATAAAAGATTAAACTGTAACAAACAAGACCATTGTGTAAAAAAAATCCATTTAAGGAGGAGAAACAAATGAACTATGCGCAATATACTAAAATTGATAAATTAGCAAGTAAAACGACATGGCAATTTTAATTGTCAAGTAAAGCTGAAATGAAGATTGACTGTTATGATGGTGATTGACCAACAGGAGATATTGGTTAATATTTAGAATAAAAATATCAATATTATGCTTTAAATATAAATAGACTGTCTCTGCCTTTATTGAGCATTACAGATCAATTCCGATGGATACTTACAGAAATTTTCTTGGGTCACGTGATTCATTTATCGTTCATGTGAAGTATATTAAAAATTGTAAGAAACTATGTCAAAATTTAAACTTACTTTGACTTTCACCTGTTCACTTTATACTATATATATTTTGGATTGGCGTGTCACTTAAATTTTTAAACAAAAAATATCTGTGGTTCCGTATGTTGGTTTATTAATAGTTACCATTTTCTATTTATATGGGATAATAAAAATCTTATGCACACAACAAATTCAGTTCCATTCTTAATAAGCAGCAGACATTCTTGCGATTAATTTAGATTACATAACGGTGCTAACTTAATCTGGAAAAAGAAATCTAAAAAATGCTAGAGAATTGTGTTTTGTTTCTACGGACCATTTCACAATGTACTCAATGCTGTCTAGAATAGTGCTAGTTTGTTTATTTAGCTACATGACTACCTCTATTTCTATACATCAATATTGACGAAATGATTATTATCTCGTTAGAAAAATATTTCATTTTGATGTCTGTAGATATTTTAGTCTAAATACGAAGTATTTATAAAGAGACAGATTATTTCAGAGTCACTTGAGTAGAAATAACTGCTTAGTCACTATTGTCATGTTTATCTATAAGGAGAAATCGGATGCCCCAATAAAATTGAGTAATAGCAATAACTTGACAATTTGTTGGCATTGGGACGATTTTGAACGGTGTGTCATGTAACCATTTGTCACAACTCCTCCGTCCGTCGGTTTACAGTTGGGATAGACCTCATACGGATCTTTAACATGTGATTTGAGGAAAACAATATTTGGTCTTCGGTACATTTGTTTTCAGGTTAAAACATCTATATGTACGGGGCGATATATCAACAACTTTTTTTCCCGATCAGAACTAATTACTCATTGTCTTCTTATGTTGTGGTTTCGGTCTTCTTCATAAGCCCATTCAGAATTATATCAATACACTTAACAATATAGTTTCGATCCATTAGTAACTTACTAAATTTCGAAGTATTGTTAGCTATGCATCTCGTAGCTCCAGCAGGTGGTGGTTTTGATCCCTGGTGTCGCTTTCAGTTTGTAACACTCGAGGTTAGCCAAAAGTATCTTTCCTCTTGTGGCGCCATATGACCTAAATTGTGTTGGTTCGTGGTAAAACCAAACAAAACAAAAAAAAATCTATTTAAAAAAAAAACAACATATGGCTATATATAGAAATCAGTTTTTGAAATTATCATTTTATGCGTTTCATAAAATTTGCTGCAAATACCTATCGTTTTTGACCTGTCGAAAAGGTTATGCTACATTGTATTTTATTTTAAAGTTTTATTTTTCCGAAGCGCTTAAATCCTTTGTCTAGCTAGAAGAAACTATCCCACTAGTTTCTTTCCTGGTCTTTTGGTCAGTTCAGAAACACAGCTTGACGTTATCACTTAATACAATTCGTCAGTTTTGTTTTTTTCATGGGTTTTGTGTCAGACAAACACAGAAGAAGTCATATGAAGACTTTCCAGCTTCACTGGTGGAGGAAGACCTAAGGTGCCACTGCGTGAACGCCACTCCGTGAACGGGCACTTAGGTAGAATCAACGGCGTTCTGTAGCTAACGCACATATACAAAGTTGGTGTATTACGAATTGCTCAACATCAGGCCGTAAATGTAACGATCTTGTCATTGCCAAAGCAAAGGAATATAGATATAAATAGAATCTCAAATATGCCTTAAATAACCATTTTAAAGTTTCAGTAGGGGCTTCAGGCCGACTCCAATCTGAAGAAGACCCCAAAACCTGTCTTGTCACAAAGTAACCTTGTACATATTGTCGAGGTTTTGTGATTTGATAAGTATTTGTTTCCTACTTTTGTCACAGCTATTGTCATGACCGACTTGTCGGAGTTGGCGTACCTTTTTGGGTTAAGTTTGTGTTTACGCTAGTTAATTTCAATTCTATCAAAACTCTTACAATGGACCTTGATTAATAATATCTGTCATATGTTGCAGTTCGGGCCGGAATATCCGTCCCGAGGTGACCCGCCCATGGGCGGATTACCGAGGGACGGATATTCCGATCCGAACCGCAAACATATGTCAGATATTTTTTCTTGCATATTCTACAATATTCCATTATATTTTAAATTATTTATTTTTATTTTCAACGGAAATTTATATCGTTATAGCGGTAACTCTTTTCTTACAACAGCGTATGAAATTGCAACTTCATTCATAACGGTAAAATGACGTCATCCTAAGCGTGCCATTGTACAGCACGCGACTCATCTGGCACCCCCATGCCAGATGAAATTTCCGGCATGGGTAAAACACACGGAAACGCCAGTCTGCTATGCAAGAAAAAAGGATGCATGCTCAGGAGGTCTTCAATTACGAGTTTTTTCGCCCTTGTTAACATCCAATGGTCGCTAAGCACTTTCTGCAGACGCTGTTCAGAACTGCATAGCCGTTCAAGACAGTTTTTCAAAACTGATATCATTAATTATGTTTCAGACGTTTATTTGATTATTATTTTTTATTGTTTTTTTTTTTTAATTTTAGTTTGCATTTTGCAAAATTAAAAGCGTGTTTGAGTGATTTAGTTGTTGAATTTTTATACACACGTCTACATGGTACAAGTTAACTCTAATTTAGGCCATTAATTACAAGTGAGTCGAGCATAAATATGGACACTTTTATAAACCAGTATACATGTAACATTCAGATGCCAAACACTTTTCTGGCAACATCATCCAATAATTAAAGTTCTTCTCCTTAGAGAATTATTGACTGTCCTTCTCACTGCTGATAACTAAATCATGTAAAACAATGCTATAATTACAGTTAAAAATATTATGGCACTTTGTTCGACAGAAATGCAATACAATGTCCCCTAAAATATCTAGGACTAAAAATCTGTGATCAAAGATCAGGGATTTTATTAAAAGAAAACAATGTAATATGGAACAGGAAAAATATGTGGGCAAGTAACTATTAGAAGCAACGGCTGCAGTTTATAATTGAAGGAAAATTCTTTGAGAGAATGGAGACGAACTTAATACAAAACATTTTTTGCAAATATAAATTGGAATCAAATTTTGCTCTATTTAATACATGAATAGAAGATATTAGTGTGTTAAACACTTCGCATTTAAAACACCTACGCAGTTACCAGTAAAATAACAAATATTTGATTCATAATCCTCTTAATCGGCATTACGAAAGACGGACGCAAAAATAATCTTCTCAATAAATCATTTACTTGGGAAATAATGCGTTACCTGGTCGGGCGTTCCTTCTAATGGACATTTATTGGGTACATGTACTTTTTTGTTTTAATGTATTAAATAAGGCCGTTATAGTAACCAACAATACTTATGGAATAAATACAAATATACTGTTAACAATTGTTCGAATAACCCAACAAATATCCTCTCGTTTGCTAGGATAAGCTAACTTCCAAGCATTATAAATAAACTGGCTGAGTAACTTGTGGTGGAAAAATGTAATCAATAACTCACTTCAAATTTATAACATAATTAAATACTTAACAACAATAAAATGATAAATATGTGGCCAAATGATAACAACATATTTTATATGCAAAATGAATAACACAAATTTTGATATACATGTATACATGATATGTCATAATTTTGGTAAAAACAATAATTCATGATCTTGACTCAGTAAGAACATTTTAATACATAATTGCAATTCATTAGTAATTTATTACAATTTATAAGTAAAAATTAAATATAGCTTAAATATAAGTTCTTATATTTTATATAAGATTCTTATTGTCATTGTGCGTTAAGTGGGGATGCTTTTGTATGAGTTCTTTCAGCGGACAAACGCATTCTACCTTAAACAGAAAGTCTTACATGACTTTATCCCTTTTAAACTGTCTCTTTGTCATGTCCGTTAAAGTTTTTTATAGATAGGATTGAAATTCTATAAATGAATACTGTTGTAACTTTACAATAGCAAAATGAAGCACGTTTGGATAGATCGTAATTGGATTGGTCTTCAATAGACACACTTTCCTTTAGTATTTCAAATATGGATAAAAAACAATAAAAACAATAGAAATGCATCATTTGTATTTTCTTATAAAGTATTGCTTGAAATACAAAATGTTGATGAAGTTCTAAGCGATACAATGCACATGTCTATGATGAACAATAATATTTGGTTCAAGGACATTTTATTATCTACTATATGAAAATATGTAATGTCGAAGCATGAATTTCACACTTGCCATATACTTCTTTTGGGAATTGCTATAATGTCTGATACTAAATTTTATTACAGAATTATTTATTCTATTACCCATTGTAAACATTTCAGTTTCAGTTCTTGAAAAATGTTAATAATTCAGATATTAAACACTTAGTTCAAAATGGAAACATTATTATTCAAACAATAGCTTATTAGAGGGCAAAGGTCAATCAATAGTGATCCAAAAATACTGTTGAATAAACATAGAATCGCATCATTTATTAATGTGTTTTATTGTTGGTTTCGCTCTCATAGTTATAAAATAGAATGAAATACAATGGGTAAACTTATTTGATAAATCAGAGAATGAATTTTAAGTTTAAAATTGTTCCACGTTTCGACACCCATTTTATGTTTAACTTACGCTCCAGGTAAAATACAAGAATAAAAAATATATATAAAATAAATGAAACAAGGATGACTTTAATCAAGCAAATAATAATAAAGCATGTGACTTGTTTAATAAACTCGAGATTATCATTTTTTTCTATATTTTATTGATGTAATTCATTACAACGAAAAACAACATTTTGCATAAGTATATTTTCACGCAGGCATTCCGTTGTTTTTGTGATATTGTTAATCTTTTTAAATACATATATGTGTATAAAATCATTTATAAGCAATCTTAAATGAAGTTATAAATGTCATTAAATTTTTGTTTTGCCCCCTCTGATTTTGACAAATAATAAATTTTTACGCACTCCACAAAATTGAAAACTATTTCGACCAACTTTCTACATTTTGACTTCTTTTGTGATGGTATGCAAGAAAAGAATTCGATTGCATCGGCAAAATCCTTTTTTTTACATACAAAAATGTCTTCTATAGACACATGATTAATTTTCTTTTCTATACCCATCCTTAAAAAATAGACACTGAAAAACATAGTTGAAATTTGCATCGTTAAACTGAAAAAAATAGTAATAAAATGTTCAAAACATCATTTATATCGATATTAAACATTTATTAATATACTACAGGACGGCCATATATGTGATTAAGACCAGAATACATCTGTTGATTTTTGTATAAAAATTAGCTGTTCTAGCGAATTATTCACGTTTGATACAAATGTCAAACTGTAACTAGTTTTTCAAATATTCAATAAAAAAAAGTATTGAAATAATTCAGGTAAACAACTTCAATAACTTTTTTACTCTAATTCACGTACATTTAAAGACTAAAGAACATTACGTATAATATGTACAAGTCAATGCTATGCAAATGTAATTTGTCCATTTCATGCAATGCTATTCAAATACAAGTTATTTCTGTTAATGATAGCTTATCTATTAAATTACTGTGTTTAAATCGATTGATTCTTAACCAGAATGAATTGCTTATTAAAACATTTTCATTAGGTCTGGGTTTATAAAAATTAAAAACAACCGTGTCGTAAATATCATGTAAAACTGGTATAATTTCGAAGCTCACCGTCACAAAATTATACCTACATATAATATTACTTCGCCATTTTGATCCTGTAAATTTTTTATTCTTGATGTAATCATTTCATATTTTGCGCATCTCCTTCATATGTCATACTGTGTCATTTTCTGTCGTACCAAGATTATTTCTAGCTTGGCGCTTTTGATCCGTGCAATGTGAGTAATTAACAGCACCACCAGTTCATTCAAGCCGAGCAAACGATAGACGCGATGAAATCTGTTGTTGTCATGTGTTATCATGCAAAACGTTTACCTTACATGTCCATCTATAACAACTATCCAAGGATTTACAATTTGTACAAATGTATTGTCTAAGGCTTTTTTCAAATATCGTTTTTCTGTTCCTAATGTTTTTTTCTGCTTTTTTACAAAAAAAAAATCAATTTTGTATACCATACGACAGGAACCTATTGTAAGCATTTTTTGAGGCGCATGGAATTTCATATCTCAACTTAATGAATGACACAAAATATCATGTATCTGAGAACAGCTTGTTTCTTATTCTCCATTATTTGTCACATACAGAAGAAAATGACAAAAATGATATATTGAAATATTGCATGTAATGCTTTTAGGAGTTAATGTGAGATATATGGTTGCATTAATTTGTCAATGGTTATACGTCACATAGTGCAAAAGTCTCAAGAATCATGACTCAATTTAGCTGACAAGCTTGTAGTAGGTGTGACATCATACTAAGACATTTTTACAGGTTTAAATTTTCCCCTACACCTGTGGGACCCATCCTTCGAATGACGTAATTTCGCTACCGTTATGAATTAATTAAAAAAAAAAACGCTTTCATTAAAAAATAGTGTTGCATAAAATATATCTTTTCGTTATTTATTTTAAAACTTTAACATATATATAATATGCAAGTGGAATCATGCACAGTGTATACGTAGCGATATTTATTTAGGATATCATACTTTCATTGCTTTAAATACAAAAGAAGTCAGAATGAACGCTTACACAATTCAAAATATCGTTCAGGATTGTTAACAAATTAAATAAAAAAGATCATACTATTACAAAAGCAAAATGTAAATCTATTTACCGTCGTTGTTTTTATCATAGTCAGGGCCTCAAGATCAGTAATTATTAAAATTACTTAAACCAATGCAAGGTTCTGTGAGAATTACAAAGTATTGACTTTACTTAACAGAAACAATAACTATCTCAAATTACATTTTAAAAAATATTTAAACGCCTTGTGATTTACTTTTTTTTATCTATATCACTTTTGTGAAGATGTGCAAGAAGATTTTGCATTTCCATGGCCAAAATAATTTTGCAATGGCAAAATTTTGTTAACTATGGGAAACTTTTGCCAAAAATACAGGAAAAAATGTAATTTTAATTTTATGTAGGGACATACCTTTGGTGTTATTGTAAATCTTTTAAAGGAAATTCTTAAAATGCAGAAAGACATACGTTGAAGCCTCTGAAAAAGTATAAAACCTATAATCTAAGTTGTTTTTATAATGGATTAAAATGTAAAAAAATATTTTACCTATTTATTCAAACGCGTAAATCGCATACAATTACGATGTGTTCATTGCATGCAAAGTTATATTTAAATGATTACAGTATAAAATTCATGTTGGTGTGTTTAAAAGTAGTATGACAAAACGTTTTGAATAACAAAGTTTGTATTCGTTGCGACTTAGCCTTAACAATAGTTCGGAGGTTTGTCTTTACGGCACGGCAATATAAGCCACTAAATCGACCAAGCAACGCGGAAACCTGCCGGACATGAATTTGAGTTAGGGCTTTGGACCTTATATAGCTGTAAAGAAGACCCTCCAAACTAATAAAAACGAATCGGCAACGGAAGCAAATAAATGCTGATAGCTCGACAAGTGTGGTAAAAGTTAATAATTTCAAGTTTCTTACACAAATAGTTGCTAAACTTTTTTTGTTTTATCTTCTTTGTTTTGTTAAATGGCTGTCGTCAAAATTATGATCAAATGCGTTGTCTGAATACTGTCATGCTCTCAAGTCTTGTATTGTTCGGCGATATAGACCTTATGATTCGAACAAGCAACATTTAACTTGAAACTGAATGTATTGCTTATCACTGAAGCTAGTAAATTAATGTTATGCTGCTAACTTTAGTTTTAAATACACCTTATAATCCGCATGGTTTAGTTCAGAATCTGAACAGGCAAAAATGTCATTGAATATTCAAATGTCTCAAACAATATTACATCGAAGGCATTTATAATCAATGCTTTGCTCCCTTTTTCAAACCATTACGTCAGAGCAGCTTGTTTCTTATTTACCATTATTTGTCACATACAGAAGAAAATGACAAAAATGGTCTGTTGAAATATTGCATGTTTGTTTGTTTGTTTTGGGTTTTACGTCACATCGACACAGGATAGGTCATATCGCGACGTTCCAGCTTTTAGGAGTTTATGTGAAATTATATTGTTACATTAATTTGTCAATGGATATACGTGTACGTCACATAGTGCAAATTTCTAAAGAATTGGTACTCAATTGGAATGTCAAGATTTTAGTGGGATTGACTTCGTAGTATGTTTCATTTGCCAATGCAATTGATATGCAGCTAAAATATTGATAGTTTCAGATATATCTTAACAAAATGTTGGACTCACAGAACAGAATAAAAATTTTTTTTAAACCTTCTTATTAAATGGTCTTGTACAATCTTTTTTGGGCTTTTCTAGGAATATGGGAAAATATCTGAACACGGAAATGATATCCTACTGCTTCTTTTCTAACAATCTGATTTTTCCATTGTGACTTTTTATTTTATGAACTATTTATGTAAATGTAAAATGAATATGTACTTGTACAAATGTTGAATCTGTTCTGCTTATGCTGTGTCCAAATAGTATTTTAAGACAGCAACATATGTAAGTCTCTTACAATTCTATTTTAGAATGTGCAAATATATCTGTAAAAAATTATGTATTGATGTTACGAATTATATAATGATGATATTTAAATAAAAGATTAAACTGTAACAAACAAGACCATGTGTAAAAAAATCCATTTAAGGAGGAGAAACAAATGAACTATGTGCTATATACTAAAATTGATAAATTAGCAAGTAAAACGACATGGCAATTTTAATTGTCAAGTAAAGCTGAAATGAAGATTGACTGTTATGATGGTGATTGACCAACAGGAGATATTGGTTAATATTTAGAATAAAAATATCAATATTACGCTTTAAATATAAATAGACTGTCTCTGCCTTTATTGAGCTTTTCGGATCAATTCCGATGGATACTTACAGAAATATTCTTGGGTCACGTGATTCATTTATCGTTCATGTGAAGTCTATTAAAAATTGTAAGAAACTATGTCAAAATTTAAACTTACTTTGACTTTCACCTGTTCACTTTATACTATATATATTTTGGATTGGCGTGTCACTTAAATTTTTAAACAAAAAATATCTGTGGTTCCGTATGTTGGTTTATTAATAGTTACCATTTTCTATTTATATGGGATAATAAAAATCTTATGCACACAACAAATTCAGTTCCATTCTTAATAAGCAGCAGACATTCTTGCGATTAATTTTAGATTACATAACGGTGCTAACTTAATCTGGAAAAAGAAATCTAAAAAATGCTAGAGAATTGTGTTTTGTTTCTACGGACCATTTCACAATGTACTCAATGCTGTCTAGAATAGTGCTAGTTTGTTTATTTAGCTACATGACTACCTCTATTTCTATACATCAATATTGACGAAATGATTATTATCTCGTTAGAAAAATATTTCATTTTGATGTCTGTAGATATTTTAGTCTAAATCTGAAGTATTTATAACGAGATAGATTACTTCAGAGTCACTTGAGTAGAAATAACTGCTTAGTCACTATGTCATGTTTATCTATAAGGAGAAATAGGATGCCCCAATAACATTGAGTAATAGCAATAACTTGACAATTTGTTGGCATTGGGACGATTTTGAACGGTGTGTCATGTAACCATTTGTCACAACTCCTCCGTCCGTCGGATTACAGTTGGGATAGACCTCATACGGATCTTTAACATGTGATTCGAGGAAAACAAAATTTTGGTTTTCGGTACATTTGTTTTGTACGGGGCGATATATCAACAATTTTTTCCGATCAGAACTAATCACTCATTGTCTTCTTATGTTGTGGTTTCGGTCTTCTTCATAAGCCCATTAAGAATTATATCAATACACTTAACAATATAGTTTCGATTCATTAGTAACTTACTAAAATTCGAAGTATTGTAATCTATGCATATCGTAGCTCGAGTAGGTGGTTGGTTTTGATCCCTGGTGTTGCTTTCAGTTTGTAACACTCGAGGTTAGCCAAAAGTATCTTTCCTCTTGTGGCGCCATATGACCTAAATTGTGTTGGTGGTCGGTTAAACCAAACAAAACAAACACAATCAGAAAAATCAAAAAAACAACATATGGCTATATATAGAAATCAGTTTTTGAAATTATCATTTTATGCGTTTCATAAAAATTGCTGCAAATACCCATCGTTTTTGACGTGTCGAAAAGGTTATGCTATTTTATTTTAAAATTTTATTTTTCCGAAGCGCTTAAATCCTTTGTCTAGCTAGAAGAATCTATCCCACTAGTTTCTTTTTTGGTCTTCTGGTCAGTACAGAAACACAGCTTGACGTTATCACATAAAACAATTCGTAAGTTTTTTTGTGTTTTTTTTTCATGGGTTTTGTGTCAGACAAACACAGTAGAGGTAATATGAAGAATTTCCAGCTTCACTGGTGGAGGAAGACCTTAGGTGCCACTCCGTGAACGCCCCTCCGTGAACGGGCACTTAGGTAGAATCACCGACGTTCGGTAGCTACTGCACAGATACAAAGTTGGCGTATTACGAATTGCTCATGATTGATAACATCAGGTGGTAAATGTAACGCTCTTGTCCTTGCCAAAGCAAAGGAATACAGATATAAATGTTTCTTTAAATTTTCGTTAGCAGTTTGCAAATTAAATAGATAGTTGTTGAATTTTTATGCGCACGTATAAGTTAAGTCTTATTTAGGCCATTAATCACAAGTGAGTCGAGCATAAATATGGACAATTTTATAAACCAGTTTACATGTAACATTTAGATGCCAAACATTTTTCTGGTAACATCATCCAATAATTAAAGTTCTTCTCCTTAGAGAATTATTGTCTGTCCTCACTGCTGATAACTAAATCATGTAAAACAATGCTATAATTAAAGTTAAAAATATTATTTCACTTTGTTCGACAGAATTGCAATACATTGTGCCTTAAAATATCTAGGAATAAAAGTTAGTGATCAAAGATCAGGGATTTAATTGAAAGGTGGAACAGGAAAAATATGTAGAAAAGTATCTAAGAAGCAACCGCTGCAGTTTATTATTAAAAGCAAACTCACAGGGAAAATGTAGACGAACTTAATAAAGAACATCATTTTTTGCAATTATGAATTGGAATCAAATTTTGCTCTATTTAATTCATGATTAGAAGATATACAGGGAAAATGTAGACGAACTTAATAAAGAACATCATTTTTTGCAATTATGAATTGGAATCAAATTTTGCTCTATTTAATTCATGATTAGAAGATATATTAGCGTGTTAAACACTTCGCATTTAAAACACCTACGCAGTTACCAGTAAAAAACAAATATTTGATACGGAAGCAAAAATAATCTTCTCAATAAATCATTTTCTTGGGAAATAATGCGTTACCTGGTCGGGCGTTCCTACTAAAAATGGACATTTATTGGGTACATGTACTTTTTTATGTATTTAATAAGACCGTTATAGTAACCAACAATACTTATGGAATAAATAGAGGATATTTGTTTGTTTGTTTGTGTGTAAGATGAAATTTTATTTCATCGAGTGGGCTTTAAAAACAGTATTCTCACGAGTGGCGTAGCCACGAGTGAGAATACTGTTTTTAAAGTTCACGAGATGAAATAAAATTACATCTTACACAACAAACAAACAAATTTTCTTTTTATTTTATGCTAAAAAACAAGTTTAAACGAAATTTCCATAATATTAACATAAATATTAAAATCTGTTTCCCCATTGAGAGCCCCATGTCGTGAGAATTTCTCATTAAAAACAAGAAGTCTTGAGCCGAAAAATAAGTCCGACAAACAACATTAAATGACAGTGATATTATTTATTTTGTTTAAAAAATATGAATGATAGCTTGTTTTAATAATAAAAACAAACAATTCGTGTAGGAGAAAATTCCAACCATCCATCCATATTTCTGTTACCTACTGCGAATTTATATTAGACCTGGCTTTGTTAAATGTAAGCGGCAGCCATTTTTTAAAGTTGTGTATTTCACGGGAGGAAAATAATTTGTGTTTGATTCAGAGGGATATCATTTGGAATTGTTAGTCATACACCTTTTTAAAAGAAAGAAAACATATTTGAGGATTGAAACAGACAAAAATTAAGTGTTGACAGATGTGAAAACATGAAAAAAGCAGCTATGAAAATGGAAGACTTGGAACTTGCTCGGAACGCTGGGTTGGTTTACTTGTTCTACGAGCTGTAGCTGTCATTGCTTTTCATTTTTTCATAAAGCATACGGCAGTTATTACTCGTAGGATACTTTAATATGCCCAAATGTCATCAAGAGCAGTTTGCATGTGGAAGGAATGTATTTTTCAGACTGTAAAAATGAAACAAAAAATTTAGAGACGAAATTTGGTGATTGGAATTTGAATGAATAGAAGTAAGTTTTCTTCTTTTTATTACTTTTGACGTTTAAGGTATTTATCAATTTCAGCTTTCCTTTTTCTTTAAACAGCCTGACATTGTCAGAATTGTCAGCAAAAATAAAATTGAGGTACCACATGGGGAAAATCTTAAAAAAGTAGTTTCGTCTTTGAAAAAAGTGAAATTATATTTTGATAATTTTCACTGTGAAATTACCAAATATAATTTTCACGGATAAATCAGTAATCCACTGAAAAGCATAAAATAAATACAAATATACTGTAAACAATTGATCTCAGTACCCAACAAATATCCTATCGGTTGCTATGATAAGCTTACGTCCAAACAATATAAATAAACTAGCTAAGTAATTTGCGGAATAATTTAATCAATAATTCATTTCAAATTTATAACATTATTAAATAATTAACAACAATAAAATGGAGTTATATCCATAAAAACTAGTATGTTCTTGAAAAATGTTAATAATTCAGATATTCAACATTTAGTTTAAAAAGGAAACACCAGCTTATTGGAGGTAAAAGATCAATCAAAAGTGATCCAAAAATACTCAGACATAGACATAGACATAGAAACGTATTATTTATTTATGTTTTTTATTGTTTGTTTCACTATCGCAGTATTAAATAGAATGAAATACAATTGGTATACATAGTTGATAAATCAGAGAATGAATTCAAGAGTTTTAAATTGTTCCACGTTCCGAAACCTTTTTATGTTTTAACTTACGCTACAGGCAAAAATACAAGAATAATTTAAAGATATAAAACAAAAATGATTTATTTTAATAAACTTGATGATTTTAAGTAAGCAATTAGTTAAAAAGAATGTTACTAGTTCAATAAACTTTAGCCAATATTTCTTTTTTTCTACATTTTGTCGACGCAATTCATTAGATTGATAAAACACATTTTGCATTAGCATATTTTCGCGAAGACAGACTCCGTTGTTTTTGCCATATGATATTTTTGATCTTTTTTTAAATACATATATACGTAACAAATGATTCATAAGCAATCCAGTTTTGACAATAATTAAATTTTACGCACTTTACGAAATTGAAAACTTAAAAAAAAACAACAACAAACTGTTCCTATTTTGACTCCGTTTTTGGTGGTGTGCAAGAAAAGTGTTCAATTGCATCGGCTGAATCGTTTTCTACCATAACAAACATTTTCCAAACATACAAAAATAATTATTAAAATTTTCTTCTAGACACATGATTGTTTTTCTTTTCTTTATCCCTTCCTTAAAAGTATAGACATAGTTGGAAGTTGCATCCTCAAGCTAAATAAAAATAATAATTAAAACACCGTTTTGTAAATAAACATTTATTAATAAACTACAGGACGGTCATACATGTATCTTATTCAGACCAGATTGAATCTGTTTTATAGATATTAACTGTTTCAACGAATCATTCATTTAAAAAAAAAAAAAAAATCACAATGTTACTAGTTTTTTCAAATATTCAATATATTGGTATTGAAAATATTTCAGGTAAACAATTTTAATGACTTTGTTTTACTTTAATAATTCAATTACTAAAGAATATTACGTAAAATAGATTAACACAATGCTAGGGAAATTTGATTTGTCCATTTGATCCAATACTATTTAATAACTGCATTTGATCATAGCTTATCCATTAAATGATTGTGTTAAAATCGATTAAATCTTAATTAAAATAAAATGCTTATGATGAATATTTTTTAAGATCAAGGTTTATACAAATTTAAAATAACTTTGTCGTATATATAAAAAAATTTGAACTTTCTTTCATGTTGACCTGCCTCAAGATGTCAAGATGGGTATAATTTCGAAGCTCACCATCACAAAATTATTCCTCTATCAGGTCAGAAAAATAAAGTGTTTTACGTTATTTTGACCATGTAATTTCTAATTCTCTATGCAATCCTACCCTTTACATACTACAGATTATGCCCATCCCTTTATTTGTCATACTGTGCTTCCCTTTTCTGTCTTACCACTTTTAAACCTGCAAGATCATTTCTAACTTGACGCTATTGATCCATGCAATGGATATATCAACAGCGGCACAAGTTCATTCAACCCGAGTAACGATATGCACGATAAAATCCGTTGTTAACTTGTTATCTTTCAAAACGTGTACCTTACATGTCCATTTATAACAACTCTCCAAGGATTTACATTATCTAAAGCTTTTTTTTTCAAATAATGTTGTTTTTTTCTGCTCCTTTAGAAAAAATCCATTTTGTATGGCATACGACACGAAAGCATTGTACGAATTTTTGAAGCGCATTGAATATGATATCTCAACTTAATGCCAAGGACTGACACTGAAATCTTTTTATCAAATATCAGTTATCTTAGAACAGCTTGTTTCTTATTCTCCATTACTTGTCGTATAAAGAAGAAAATGACAAAAGCTGACAAGCTTGTAGTGGGAGTGACAAGATATTTTTACAGGATTAAATTTTTTCTCTACACCTGTGGGACCCATGCTTTGAATGACGTAATTACGCTACCGTTATGAATTAAATTGAAAAATTATACGCTTCTATAAGAAAATAGTGTTGCATAAAATATATCTTTGCATTATTTATTTCTAAAACTAAATAGATATATTATATATGTAATGTACCGAATCGTGTACAGTGGATACGTAGCGATTTTTATTTGGGATATTATACTTTCATTGCTTTAAACACAATAATAGTCAGAATGAACACTTACACAATTCAAAATATCGTTCAGGATTGCTAACAAATTAAATAAAACAGATCATACTATTACAAAAGCAAAATGTAAATCCATTTACCGTCGTTGTTCTTATCATAGCCAGGGCCTCTAGAGCAGTAATTATTAAAATTACTTCAACCAATGCAAGGTTCTGTGAGAATTACAAAGTATTGACTTTACTTAACAGAAACAATAACTATGTCAAATAACATTTTTAAAAAAATATTTAAAAGCCTTGCAGTTTTACTTTTTTTATCTTTATTACTTTTGTGAAGATGTGCAAGAAGGTTTTGCATTTCATGGCAAAAATAAGCAAAATTTTGTTAACTATGGCAAACTTTTTCCAAAAATACAGACAAAAAATGTAATTTTAATTTTATTTGGCGTTATCCTTAACTTTTTAAAGCAAATTCTTAAAAAGCAGAAAGACATACGTTGTAGCTTCTGAGAAAAAGTATAAAACCTATGTTCTAAGTTGTTTTAATAATGGATTATAATGTAAACTCGTCGAATAATCAAACGCGTAAATCACATACAAATACGATGTGTCCATTGCATGCAAAGTTATATTTAAATGATAAATGCTTAAAATTCATGTTGGTGTGTTTAAATTGATTTATTTGTAAGTAGTATGAAAAACGTTTTGAATGACAAGGTTTGTATTCGTTGCGACTTAGCCCTAACAATAGTTCGGAGGTTTGTCTTTACGGCGATATAAGGCACAAAAACGACCAAGCAACGCGGAAAACTGCCGGACATGTTATTTGAGTTAGGGCTTTTGGTCTTATATTGCTGTAAAGAAGACTCTCGAAACTAATGAAGAGACGAAAGGGCAAAGGAAGCATACAGATAGTGATTTATAAACGGATGGCTCGACAAATGTGGTAAAAGTTTATAATCTGAAAGTGTCGTACACAAATAGTTGCTAAACTTACTTTGTTTTATCTTCCTTGTTTTGTGAAATGGCTGTATTTCTAAGCCTGCCGTCAAAATTATGATAAAATGCGTTGTTTGTACATAATACAGTATCATACAAACAATTTATACATTGTTTACTACAACTCTCTATCTTGTATTGTTTGGCTATATTGATCATATGATTCGAACCAAAAGTGAAAAAAATATTGCACCTTGCCACTGAGGCTAGAAAGTCAATTGTTATGCTGCTACATTTACAGTTATACTTATACCATTAAAAAGATCCTGTATGTTTTGTGATTGATATTGTTACTGTGTTTGTACCACACTTACAAGAAATTATATATGTATAAAATCATTCAAATAAAACAATTTTCAAACATCGAAGAATATGTAAAATATGTACTGCAAATATTTGTGCACATTATATGTAATCAATAAATTATATGCATTCATTTCTTATTGAAAAAAATTGACTTAGAATTTATAGAAAATAAATTTCTAATAACCTCCCTTAATTTACATGAAATGTTAAATTTCGTAATATCTTTATAAATAATGCTTAATGGAAGTTACAATATTGACAAATCATAATTTGAGCATATTTATGAAATTAAACCATAAAAATTGTGTTTCAGGATCTTTAACCATATATTATGACCCATATAGTTCACTTCGGAAGCTGGTAAATACCGACATAATGTCATTGAATATTCAAATGTCTCAGGTCAATATTGCCAAACAATAGTACGGTCAATTACATTAACTAAGGCCTTAAATGCATCTAAAGCGCATTAATTAAATTTGTATAGTCTCAAGACTGACACGGAAATCTTTGCTATATCGTGTATCTGAGAACAGCTGGTTTCTTATTTTCCATTATTTGTCACATACAGACGAAAATGACAAAAATAATATATTGAAATATTGCATGTAATGCTTTTGGGAGTTAATGTGAGATTATATTGTTACATTAATTCGTCAATGGTTATACGTCACATTTTGCGAATGTCTAAAGAATTGGGACTCAATTGGAATGTCAAGATTTTAGTGGGATTGACTTCGTACTATGATTCATTTGCCAATACAATTGATATGCAGCTAAAATATTGATAGTTTCAGATATATTTAAACAAAATGTTGGATGCACAGAACAGAATAAAAATTCTTTTTTAACCTTCTTATTAAATGGTCTTATACAATATTTTTTGTGGCTTTTCTAGGAATATGGAAAAATATCTGAACATGGAAATGATATCTTACTGCTTCTTTTCTAACAATCTGATTTTTCCATTGTGACTTTTAATTTTATGAACTATTTATGTAAATGTAAAATGAATATGTACTTGTACAAGTCTTGAATAAACTGTCTGTTCTGTTCTGCTTATGCAGTGTCCAAATAGTATTTTAAGACAGCAACATATGTAAGTCTCTTACAATTCTATTTTAGAATGTGCAAATATATATGTAAAAATTTATGTATTGATGTTACGAATTATATAATGATGATACTTAAATAAAAGATTAAACTGTAACAAACAAGACCATTGTGTAAAAAATCCATTTAAGGAGGAGAAACAAATGAACTATGCGCTATATACTAAAATTGATAAATTAGCAAGTAAAACGACATGGCAATTTTAATTGTAAAGTAAAGCTGAAATGAAGATTGACTGTATGATGGTGATTGACCAACAGGAGATATTGGTTAATATTTAGAATAAAAATATTAATATTATGCTTTAAATATGAATAGACTGTCTCTGCCTTTATTGAGCATTACAGATCAATTCCGATGGATACTTACAGAAATTTTCTTGGGTCACGTGATTCATTTATCGCTCATGTGAAGTCTATTATAAAATTGTAAGAAACTATGTCAAAATTTAAATTTACTTTGACTTTCACCTGTTCACTTTATACTATATATATTTTGGATTGGCGTGTCACTTAAATTTTTAAACAAAAAATATGTGGTTGCTTAACAGAAACCGTATGTTGGTTTATTAATAGTTACCATTTTCTATTTATATGGGATAATAAAAATCTTATGCACACAACAAATTCAGTTCCATTCTTAATAAGCAGCAGACATTCTTGCGATTAATTTAGATTACATAACGGTGCTAACTTAATCTGGAAAAGAAATCTAAAAAATGCTAGAGAATTGTGTTTTGTTTCTGCGGACCATTTCACAATGTACTCAATGCTGTCTAGAATAGTGCTAGTTTGTTTATTTAGCTACATGACTACCTCTATTTCTATACATCAATATTGACGAAATGATTATTATCTCGTTAGAAAAATATTTCATTTTGATGTCTGTAGATATTTTAGTCTAAATACGAAGTATTTAAAACGAGATAGATTGCTTCAGAGTCACTTGAGTAGAAATAACTGCTTAGTCACTATGTCATGTTTATCTATAAGGAGAAATCGGATGCCCCAATAAAATTGAGTAATAGCAATAACTTGACAATTTGTTGGCATTGGGACGATTTTGAACGGTGTGTCATGTAACCATTTGTCAAAACTCCTCCGTCCATCGGTTTACAGTTGGGATAAACCTCATACGGATCTTTAACATGTGATTCGAGGAAAACAATATTTTGGTTTTCGGTACATTTGTTTTCAGGTTAAAACATCTATATGTACGGGGCGATATATCAACAACTTTTTTCCCCGATCAGAACTAATTACTCATTGTCTTCTTATGTTGTGGTTTCGGTCTTCTTCATATGCCCATTCAGAATTATATCAATACACTTAACAATACAGTTTCGATCCATTAGTAACTTACTAAATTTCGAAGTATTGTAATCTATGCATCTCGTAGCTCCAGCAGGTGGGTGGTTTTGATCCCCGGTGTCGCTTTCAGTTTGTAACACTCGAGGTTAGCCAAAAGTATATTTCCTCTTATGGCGCCATATGACATAAATTGTGTTGGTGCGTGGTAAAACCAAACAAAACAAAAAAAATCAGAAAAAATATATTAAAAAAAAAATAAAATATATATATGGCTATATATAGAAATCAGTTTTTGAAATTATCATTTTATGCGTTTCATAAAAATTGCTGCAAATACCTATCGTTTTTGACCTGTCGAAAAGGTTATGCTACATTGTATTTTATTTTAAAGGTTTATTTTTCCGAAGCTCTTAAATCCTTTGTCTAGCTAGAAGAAACTATCCTACTAGTTTCTTTCCTGGTCTTTTGGTCAGTTCAGAAACACAGCTTGACGTTATCACTTAAAACAATTCGTCAGTTTTGTTTTTTTCATGGGTTTTGTGTCAGACAAACACAGAAGAAGTCATATGAAGACTTTGCAGCTTCACTGGTGGGAGAAGACCTTAGGTGCCACTGCGTGAACGCCACTCCGTGAACGGGCACTTAGGTAGAATCAACGGCGTTCTGTAGCTACCGCACAAGTACAAAGTTGGCGTATTACGAATTGCTCAACATCAGGCCGTAAATGTAACGATCTTGTCATTGCCAAAGCAAAGGAATATAGATATAAATAGAATCTCAAATATGCCTGAAATAGCCATTTAAAGTTTCAGTAGGGGCTTCAGGCCGACTCCAATTTTAACCCAAAACCCGTTTGCACAAATAACCTTTTAAATTGTCGAGGGTTTTTGATTTTTAACGTATTTGTTTTCTTTTGTCACAGTTTGTCATGACCGATTTCGGGAAATTTTGTTTTCGCTAGTAATTTCAATTCTATCAAAACTCTTACGATGGGCCTTGATAAAAGGATACATGCTCTGGAGGTCTTCAATTACGAGTTTTGCCCTTGTTGACATCCAATGGTCGCTAAGCAGTAAGCACTTTCTGCAGACGCTGTTCAGAACTGCATTGCCGTTCAAGACAGTTGTTCAAAACTGATATCATTAATTATGTTTCAGACGTTTATTTGATTATTATTTTTTATTGTTTTTTCTTTTAAATTTTAGTTTGCATTTTGCAAAATTTAAAGCGTGTTTGAGTGATTGAATTTTTATACACACGTCTACATGGTACAAGTTAACTCTAATTTAGGCCATTAATTACAAGTGAGTCAAGCATAAATATGGACACTTTTATAAACCAGTATACATGTAACATTCAGATGCCAAACACTTTTCTGGCAACATCATCCAATAATTAAAGTTCTTCTCCTTAGAGAATTATTGTCTGTCCTTCTCACTGCTGATAACTAAATCATGTAAAACAATGCTATAATTACAGTTAAAAATATTATGGCACTTTGTTCGACAGAAATGCAATACAATGTCCGCTAAAATATCTAGGACTAAAAATCTGTGATCAAAGATCAGGGATTTTATTAAAAGAAAAAAATGTAATATGGAACAGGAAAAATATGTGGGCAAGTAACTATTAGAAGCTACGGCTGCAGTTTATAATTGAAGGCAAATTCATTGAGAAAATGCAGACGAACTTAATACAGAACTTTTTTTTTTGCAATTATGAATTGGAATCAAATTTTGCTCTATTTAATACATGAATAGAAGATATTAGCGTGTTAAACGCTTCGCATTTAAAACACCTACGCAGTTACCAGTAAATAACAAATATTTGATACATTAACCTCTTAATCGGCATTACAAAAGACGGACGCAAAAATAATCTTCTCAACATATCATTTTCTTGGGAAATAAGGAGTTACCTGGTCGGGCGTTCCTACTAATGGACATTTATTGGGTAAATTTCCTTTTTTGTTTTTTTTATGTATTAAATAAGACCGTTATAGTAACCAACAATACTTATGGAATAAATACAAATATACTGTAAACGATTGATCTCAGTGCCCAACAAATATCCTATTGTTTGCTAGGATAAGCTAACGTCCAAACAATATAAATAAACTAGCTGAGTAACTTGCGGAAAAATTTAATCAATAATTCATTTCAAATTTATAACATACTTAAATAATTAACAACAATAAAATGATAAATATGTGGTCAAATAAATAACAACACGTTTTTTATGCAAAATAAATAACACAAATTTTGTTATACATGTATATACATGACATGACATAATTTTGGTAAAAACAATAATTCATGATCTTGACTCAGTAAATGTTTTACATAATTGCAATTTATTAGTAATTTATTACAACTGATAAGTAAAAATTAAATATGGCTTAAATATAAGTTCCTTATCGTTATTGTCAAAAAACAATAAGAGAATTAAAGGTTTTAAATTTTTAAAAATGTAAAACTGTTTGTGAAAAGTCATACAATTTGTTTTTAAATACTGATTATGAGGCACAAATAAACTACAATAAAGTCGGATAAAGAAACCATGTTTAAAGATTTTAGCACATTCTTAAAATTGTCAAACGTTAATAAGGTATGGACATATTCTATACTTTATTAAGAAACATATCTTTTCATAGAACAGAGTTACAATACATTTGTATTCAAAATAAGGTAATCAGGATCTACTTTAGTATTTTGTACAAAAAGGTTTAACGTTTTCACAACTTCAAATCACAACTAACACCAACGACTTTTTTTTTATCTTATTGTTGATTTGGACCGTCGGTGCTTTTGCTGATGATTTTCAGATCGAACTTTGTCTATGTTAGTATCATCTAAAAACCTTAATTGTTCAAGTTGTTGTCTGCTTTCTACTATGTTTGGTATGTTCCTTAAAGGACTGAAACCTGACATTATCACCTCATTTGGTTGGATTCTTACTTTAGGACCAATATTTGGAACAATTGTCTCATTTGGTTGGCATCTTATTTTAGGACCAATACTCGGAAGAAGTATCGCCTTTGGTTGGCACCTTACTTTAGGACGTTTCGACCAGAAGTGTTTATGGTGATATTTCAAATATTCCTTCACAAATTGATTTCTTGTCTTTTTAACATCTTTTGGATGATTATCTTTTTCATTCAACTTTTCCGAGAAAAAGAAATGTTTACGCATATTGTTGGTTGTTCTGTTCAAAACATCTCCCTGGGCTCTGTTGCCTACGTTCACTTGCTTATTAAATCTAAGTTGTCTGCTGAACTTTTGAGTCATAAAAGGAAAATTCTGGTTTCGATTATTATTTTTTCCTTTTTTGTCTCCGCCAGTTGCTTTTTTGGCATCAGCATCCTTAGGCTTTCCTATACAAAATGAAGTTTAGATACATGGTAAGTAAAAGTTTGTTTTGGAATTCAATTTATACATAAGTAACGTTATCAGACTAATACTGTGGTTAAGAAAAAAAAAACAAATTTTTTAAAACATATAAAAAAAGTTTTAAAAAGTATTAAGCCATCAGCATCACTTAAAACGCAGGACTGTATAAATTTCTCATATATAATAGATGTAACAATGATCCTTTTCAAAACTTCCTTCTTGTGTGGCTTTACCTTCGGTTTCCTTTTCCTTCTCTTTTTTGTTCTTTTTGTTTTTCTTTGGTGCAAATGATTTTGGAAGTGATGAAGAAGCGCAACAAAATGTTTGTTTGAAAACATCATAGCTAACAGCACAACAGCCAGGTAACTCTGCAGTCGGTTTTTCTCCCTTCTTAACAACTTTGTCATATTTATTCTTTAATTCTTTCCTGAATATGAAAATGCATATAAAATTTCAATTATAAGTTCTGATTTATGATTTAGTATTCACGTTCTATTGATTAGGTCAAAAAGACAAAGCTTGTGTTGCGTAATAGTACCACGCTTAATATCTTAAGAGGGCTTGTCTACCTTTCAATTTGAACAAAATCTTTCATCATTTTTAGTGAAAACTTCAAAATAATATGTACTGACAGAACAGTGCAGACCATATCAGATGACACAGACGTGCCGGCTGATTTTTAGTTTGCACTGGTCGCATGGGTTGTTTCATTTGCCGACAGCTGGGTAAATGTTAAAGAAAATTGGAGATTTGACTAGAAATTAAAGAAAAGGATGCTCCTGCTTTGAGACATGATTAAGCATGAACATACCTATAAGATGCATACAATTCATTTGGCTATCCACAAAATTGAAAGACAGGGCAAAGGGATTTCTCGCAAAAAAAAAGAAAGAAAAAGCACACAAATATCAACATCTTATAAAGGTATAAAGAAATTAATGCAATATCTAAAAAATTATTTCACGATTAAAATACAAACATTAAAGCTATAACTTTAAATACATATGTAGAATCTTCAATACTTTTTAAGAAACGTAGATATGCAAAAAAAAAATGTTAAAATAAATATTTAATTTGAATCAAACTAAGAGCGTTTAAAATCAATCGTTTACTGGCGTTAATATTTTATAACTGGTTTCATACATAACAAAAAAAATGAAAAAAATGTATGTGATAAAAAAATCACTACGCATTTAAGGAAAAAACAGTTAAATGTATATGCACACTAATGCCAATGAAGTTTTCTCATATTAGATGAGATGTTATTTCAATTTCAAACAAAATATAATACAGGAATGTATGTAATAAAGAAGACAAATGAAAGACAAACTAACCTTTTTGATGAAACTCTAAAACAGTGTAGGCAACAGCAAAGTTTAACGATTGCCAATACAACTATGACGACAATGGGCCCTGCAGCTGCTTTGTCCTTTTTAGACAGTTTAAAGTTCATCTTCAATACCTCTGAATGGTTAATAGTAACAAGTGCGTTAATAAGAAAATTAGTCTGTTAGTCAGAAAATTAGTGCGTTAGTCAGAAAATTAGTGTAAAATAGTGTGTTAATCAGATAAATAATGTAAATCAGTGTACAGGTGTTTGTCAACAAATTAATGTTATTATAGTCAGCAAATCATGTAAGTAAATGTGAAAGTAAGTATGCAATACATGTAATAATACAGTTTAGGTCAATATTTTTTCGTCAGTTAAAATAGTACATGTACTTTTTACTAACAACAAACAAATGTTCGTACTAATCTTGGATTTTATTTCAATTTGTACAAGAATAATGATATTCTTTATTTTACCAAAAAGAAAATCAAATAATACTAATAGAGTTTTCAAAGATACGTTTGATACAAAGAGGTGAAAGAAGAAAATGAGCCACGTCATGACAAAACCAACATAATGGGTTTGCGACCAGCATGGATCCAGACCAGCCTGCACATCCGCGCAGTCTGATCAGGATCCATGCTGTTCGCTATCAGTTTCTCTTCTTGTAATAGGGTTTTTGTAAGCGAACAGCATGGATCCTGATCAGACTGCGCGGATGCGCAGGCTGGTCTGAATCCATGCTGGTCGCTAACTCATTATGTTGGTTTTGTTGTGACGCAGCTCATATAAGCTACTGTAAAATCATTTGTTGTATCAACTGTGATTATTCTCGATTGCGTGCTTCAAATTTTACACATATGTATTTAGAATAAAACCTTCGGATTATTGCTTCTCATACAAAAAAAAATTCATTAATTTACTGCATATTCATCGACTATCTTGTGACATATGACTAGTAACAACAAAGGACTAATTTTCAACACAATTGTTAAAATATGAATACTCACTTTCGTCACAAGTACTTCCTTTATAAAGTAATGGACATACGCAAGTGAAGCTATCACCGGACTCACGTATACAGGTTCCATTGTTCATACAAGGATTTGATGAGCACGGGTGTTTTTGCTTCGAGTCTGAATATTACAAATTTGAGAGTTTGTAAATGATAAGATCAATAGACTTACTCAAGAATTAAGTATTATAATTTTGGTTTTCCCAGTTAAATATCCAGGTGTACAAAAACCTATTACTGTTACAACTTCGGAAATAAGCCTGAGACAGGTCCACTGATATATTTTCGTGGACAATAGTGCATCATGAAGCTTCTCCCTGTAAAGTTTTATTGAACCCAAGGATTAGCTTGGAAAAAAAAAAACCTTTCAAGGGTTGACTGCAAAACTGCAGTAACTTATATGAAACAAGAGCCATGTCAACATGGCCATCCCCCGCCGAATGTGTTTGCTCATTGGAAGAATGTACATTTATATGTAGTAGAGCGGAATAATTCTATTTTAAGAGGTCTTTTGGTAATGAAAACTGATGGCTATAGTGATTACAGATTTGAAACCTATGTGAATACTGATGGCTGAAAATAACAAAGGGCAATTACTGAAAAATAATGCAGGGTAGGTTATCATTATTGTGTGCTGCATCCCTCCTCAGTAAAATCTATCCACCTATGAAGTTTCAAGTTGATACCTCAAATACTTTTTGAGAAAAAATTAAAGTATGAAAAAGAACAAAGGGCAGTAACTCAAAAATTATAAAAGGTAGAGTTATCATTCTTGTGCAGTGCACACCTCCTGAGTCAGAGATCTATGCACCTATGAAGTTTCATTTTGATATCTCAAAGGCTTTTTGAGTTATGCTCTGGACAAAAATTAATTTTGAAAAATAACAAAGGGCAATAACTCAAAAATAATGCAGGGTAGAGTTATCATTCTTAAGCACTGCACTTCTCCTCAATGAGATCCATCCACCTTTGAAGTTTAAAGTTGATACCTCAAATACTTTTTGAGATAAGCTCTGGACAAAATAGCATGAAAAAAAAAAGGGCAATAACTCAAAAATTGTATAGGGAAGAGTTATCATTCTTGCGCACAACATTCCTCCTCAATACGATCTATCCACCTATGACATTTCATGTTGAAATCTCAAACACTTTTTGAGTTATGCTCCACTCAGGTGAAAAATTAGGTATGAAAAATAACAAAGGGCAATAACTCAAAAATTATGAAAGGTAGAGTTATCATTCTTGTGCACTGCACACCTCCTGAGTGAGATCTATGCACCTATGAAGTTTCATGTTAGTATCTCATAGGCTTTTGGAGTTATGCTCTGGACAAAAATCAATTTTGAAAAATAACAAAGGGCAATAACTCAAAAATCATGCAAGGTAGAGTTATCATTCTTGTGCACTGCACTCCTCCTCAATGAGGTCTATCCACCTATGAAGTTTCAAGTTGATAACTCAAATACTTTTAGAGATATGCTCCGGACAAAAATGTCGGACGGAAGGAAGGTCGGACGGAGACTATTTCTATATCCTCCGCCGAAATTTTTCGGCGGGGATAATAAAGAGGGATTTACAACAGTCTTGCTGTCAACTCTCGATTTGCCGAATTCCAGATAACATCTAATTAGGCATGATATGTGAAGTTGTTGACAACAATTGTTGATTAAAATGAAACGATACAAAATCAAATTAATATATAACCTAAGTATGGCTGTTTGTAAGATTTAAATTATTCAATTGAATAACAAAAAATATAAATACAAAAATGTTTTTATTGAGTTATATCATATGTGCAGTATATCAATAAAATTTAGACCAACCAAGGTGTTTTAATTATTTTTTAAGACATGTTTATTACTTCAAGAACTTTTTTTTTTAAAAAGATGTTCATTTACCTGGATCATTATATTTCGGAGGTGGGGCCTTATTTTTATTCCCAGTACTTTCAACCTTTTTCTTCGCCATATCTTGTTCCTTACTCTGTTTTGTATACGTGTCTGAAATGTATTTGCATGCAAATGAATGAGAGTTTTTAAAATGTAATTTACTTGTAATGGATTTTCTTTTTGTAAAATGGTCGTTCATTTAATCTAAATATGTCTTTTAAACTTATTCTATCATTCATGATTTAAACGATACATATCATAAAAGCTGGCCGCATAAAAATTCTTCACACCTTTATACATTCAATTCAATTCAGTATTAAATTTCTGAACAACTTTATTTTTAAGAATCAAAAGATACTTTCAGTTTTTGTTTTGTTATTTTTTAGCTATGAATGTCTGGCAGCCTTAAATACCATCAAACATTACAGGAACACTTTTTTTTCTCTTTCTTTCCGTAATTAGCTAGCTGAATAGTTAATAACTTCCCCAGTGCCTTACGGGATTCAAACAGTGAGAGGAAAGTGGTTTGAAGCAACGACCTTAACCACTCTACAACAGACGCCCACTTACATGTTGTTGCTCCACAAATACTAA
The DNA here is from genome assembly GCF_026571515.1 of Ruditapes philippinarum. Lineage (NCBI taxonomy): Eukaryota > Metazoa > Mollusca > Bivalvia > Venerida > Veneridae > Ruditapes > Ruditapes philippinarum. The sequence goes on from NW_026858816.1 coordinate 34,470, forward strand.
CTTCACAATATTATATTTTAAACACATATCCGAGAAAATTGACAGTGTATTTACTAAATTAGTTTATGCTTGTAAACAAACAGTGTGTTTATGTTCACATCTTCTTTCAGAAAAGTAAAAAAAAAAAATATGCATTAGCCAAATTCTATAAATAACTTTTGTGATGCACAATACTATGATTATACTTATATATGTATTGTTTAGGAAATAGATATCAATTCTGAGTGCATTGTTGTAGAATAATGCACTGTTTGAGTTCAAATGCGTAGTAATATAATCACGAAGGCCGATAGGCCTGAGTGATTAATTACAAAGCATTTGAACGAAAACGTGCATTACTATACACTAATGCACGAAGAATTAATATCTTTTCCCATTCTAACAGGTCCAGAAAAATATAAATATTACTATAAATTGGACTTTATGGCTGGTGGTTAAATTTGTTTTCGCCTTAGATATTCCAATAGAAACGTTCTTTAAAGGCTGTTCCAGTGGGTTGAAAAAAAAAACTGTCGTTAAATCTGGTACCCTGTGTAGAAACATTTTGAAAATAACGAATTTTGAAAACATTGATTAAACTTTGTTTGTTTATTTTATTTCACTCTATTATTTTTCAAGCGAAATACAAATTATTATAAAAGTGAAATAAATGTAAAACTTAACTTGTTTGCTACATTAAAATAGCTTACTAGATTTGACTGTTTTGCATGTGCTGTTTGGCGCTACATTAATTGTGACGTCACGTAAACAACACTTTAAACGTCTGTGCAGCGTTAACGACTGAATTAAAGATATTGGTGTTTGGATTGACATTTTCTTTGTTAGACCATTTTCTTTCATTCTAGATACTTTTCAGAAAAAAAATTGACAAAAAATTGTTTTTTATTTATCAGATTTTTCAAACAAAATGGCATTCTCAATGTAAAAATTCACAGGGAGATAATAAGAACGGCGAGTGCATTGTTGAAGAATAATGCACGCTTAGGGCCTTCTTTGTTTATTATAGAAAAATTTCCGATAGTGTTAGAATATGCTTTTACAGAACATAAAGCCAATCGTTAAATTGCTCTTGCATTTAATCATGAAACTATGAACCTGCTTAATTTGTGAAACAGTAACACCATTTTTCGGTTTTAGTAATATCAGAATGTTACATAACCTTTACTATTTGTCGATTGAGAACTCTTTGTTTCTTTCCTCCAATTGGAATTCAAGTCTGCACTGGGTTCTTTGCTTTTTGTCTTTTCCGTATATCCTTCCGTTGTCTTTTCCGTATATTCTCCCGTTTCTTTACCTGTCCCTGAATATCCCTCTTTTGTCTCGCTATTAGAACTGGAATACCCACTTGACCCTGAATATCCACCTTTTGTCTTGCTATTAGAACTGGAATACCCACTTGACCCTGAATATTCATCCTTCTCTTCTGAGGAAGCTAATGATTTAAGAAGACAATAAAAAGGATAATCATCAATTCCTTCACTCTTCTATTAACCCCCTATCCTTTAACTACAATGTATTTTGTGACAGTTGAGAAAAGAGTTATCTGCCATTAATTTACTTCTAATTACATCCTTGCAAGACAAGATTTTTACATTGTTAAAAATTTATTTGTCTTCAAACAAACATATTCATCATACAGTGATAAACCATTCTTCTGAAATCCGATTTTGCTATAACACGTCACCTATATATTATCAAATACTTCAATTCATGATTCCGTTAACGAGAGGAGAGCTTTTTTATAACCTTTTTACATTTTATGACATTATTTGTCCCTGCAAAATTTCAAACAAACCAACTTACAAAAATTTCTTCAAAATTGAGGTATCTTAAATTCTTTTAATATCAATTCTCTGAGTGGTTCTATGATTAGCAACAAAAAATGTAATACATGTTATTTTAGTACTAGGTATATGATTGAATGTATTTTACTAAACTTGATGTTATGTCTGCAATTTTGTTTATATTTGGGTTTATCACACACCCGTGCCGATTTTGCGACTTCGTAAATATGGTATTGCACGACCATGCATATTTTATGACGTGACGTCATTAGCATTATACAAACATAGTGTAAAGACGCGCTGAACTATAGGCGCGTCAAAGTAAAATGACTCTTAGTTAACTTTAAACGGTCTTTATTTTGGGTATGTGATAAATAGAATATTAAATTCGTGTAAGTGCATTACTGAATTTATTGCACTCGTTGAATTAAATAATATTATGCTCGCCAGAGGCTAGCATAATATAATTTAATTCAACTTGTGCAATAAATTCAGTATTGAACTTACACTCATTCAATATCCTCTATATATTTTGTTGTATACTAAATGTGATATATCTAACAACAATTTTAGTTGACTTATTTGAATCAGACGATTGTGATATTGGAAAAAATACATGTATATTACTTTAAATGAATATATTCTACATATAAGGAATTTTCTTGAGCATAGAATTAGTAATCGAGAGGTTGCTGGTTTGATCGGCGGGCAAAGAGAAATGTCTCCATGACAACTGATATGACATTGCATCAATGGGTCTTATGGTGATCTCTTACTGGTGATTCAGAAATAGTGGGAGAAATAAGTAATTGATTAGTTATCCAGGAGAGTCGGTTAGGTAGATTAAACACCAAGATATGACCCAAAATGTGTTAAAACCAGAGTAAAAAAAAAACAAAAAAAAACAGTAAAATGCACTTACAGCTTTGAACGCTTTTTCTTTTTGCTGTTACTGAAATAAAGAAGTTAAAAATTGAATTCCTTTCAATAAATATACCTATAAGTTAAAAGTTACCAAAAGTTAAAAAGTTATATGTTTACATGCCAATTTGACATTGTGATAACAAAGCTTTATAAAAAGTCTATTTAAAATTTAGCTTGAGAGGGTTAAGTTGATCAAAGGTAACATGTATGTGGAATTCAGGGCTTCCAATAGTGGAAGTTTGGGAGTCATTTACCCCTAATTTTGGCTTGTGACTTCCAAGATATGAACATTTTCCTTCTTTACCTATATAATGTGACTTTCATTGTCACAAATTTTGCAGTCTTTGACTTCCAAATTTTGGAACATAATAGTAGCCCTGGAAATTAAGGATACCAATTTTCTTTTACAAATATAATTTCATCAAAGGTCTTGTAAACTTATCTACGATGCCTGTCCCAATTAAAACAGGTGATGTATACAGAGAATTCAATCAAATTGGTAAGAATATAGTGAAATTTCAAAACAACAAATAAAAATATCAAGAAAAGTAAGATTCTTTGAGAGCAATAAAAATTCAAGAACAAAACAAAATGAAGAACAGAAACACAAGATCAAAAATATATCTGACATCTGTTACAAACACCAACCACCTTAACCCCATCTCCCCATTTTAGCATCAAACATCAAAACTAAATATGTTAAGTTCAATAATCCTGAAGGAGCAAAAAAGTAACAATTCTGAAACTTAAAAAAATAAGAAGCGATTATTCAGTTTTAAAATTTTTAACTTTTATAAGTTTCTTACCAAATTTCTTGTCCACTTTCGGGATACAAAAGCCAAATCTCTTTCTACTATATTCATTACACATGCAGATTGGACTATACTTCAATGTATCCACACATGGGAATCGTACAGCTTTGTCTTCCATATATTCTTATAAAAATAATAATAATAAATGTAAACTAGAACTGTGTCCAAAGGACACGGATGCCCCAACTGTGCTGATGTGCTCGTAAACAAGAACATGCATATCTGTATGTAAGATTTTTATGTGGAACTTTTTATTCTGCAGTTGCAAAGAAATTCTGTAATGGTATATAGTGAAAGGCCATAATTCTTTTAAATTTGGTCGCAACAAAAATTTCTTCATTTACTATCATCTACTCATTAAGGTCGTTCATCCCTGGAAGTTTAAGCAAAATCTGCCATCCTGTTTAAGAGGAGTTGCATTCAAAAGGACGTACGGACAGACGTACGGACGGACGTTCCAACATTTTGGGTTTAGGGGCTATTTTCTTTGTTAATTTCTTTGTTTTCTTAAAGGCTACTAGCCCATAAACCCTTTGATCACAGAATGAACCTATTGTTCTCTTTTGTTCTCTTTACTGTTATATAGCCCCTAAACCCAAAATGTTTGCTCGGACAGATGTACGGACGGACGGACGGACAAGTGCAACGCTATATGCTCCCCACTTTGTGGGGGCATAAAAACACATGTTATTTCAGGCAAGGTATAGTTAATTGTAATACATTGTGTTATTATTATTTATTGTTATTATTGAAGTAATTTATTATAATAGAATGTATTATTATTATTAATTGTTATTATTGAAGTAATTTATTATTTTTGTTATTGTAGTAATATGTTTTGACCATAAACGCAATGACGTATAGTTGATTTAAAATGTTTCATTATAATTAAACTTTATGTTAAGCATAATAGTAGTATTATATAATGAGTATTATTCTTAAACAGAAATATTATTATATAATGAGTTTTCTTGTTAAACAGAATGTTTATTATTTTAAAAGAAAATGAGAACAAGCTAGGCGGAGCATTATATGCCCGAAAGTACTTTAGCTGTAGTTTGAATAATGCTTGATTTAGTGAGCGAAAACTGTTTCCAGTTTAAAGATGATAGTAACCTTGATCTTTGACCTTGTGACCCCAAAATCAATATGGGTCTTTTACCCAATATGGACAATCATCCTATGAAGTTTGAAAACTGTGGGCCAAATGGAACTTAAGTAATGCTCCGGACACCATTTTCAGTATTAAGGTAATAGTGACCTTGACCTTTGACCTTGTGACCCCAAAATCAATAGGGGTCTTCTACCCAATATGGACAATCATCCTATAAAGTTTGAATACAGTAGGCCAAATGAAACCTAAGTTATGCTCCAGAAACCATTTTCAGTATTTAGCTAATAGTGACTTTGACCTTGTGACCCTAAAATCAATAGGAGTCTTCTACTGAATGTGGACAATCATCCTATGAAGTTTGAAAACTGTGGGCCAAATGGAACTTAAGTTATGCCCCGGAAACCATTTTCAGTTTTACTGTAATAGTGACCTTGACCTTTGACCCCAAAATCAATAGCGGTCTTCTACCCAATATGGGCAATCATCCTATGAAGTTTGAATACTGTTGGGCAAATGGAACTTAAGTTATGCTGCGGAAACCATTTTCAGTTTTAAGGTAATAGTGACCTTGACCTTTGACCTAGTGACCCCAAAATCAATACGGGTCTTTTACCCAATATGGGCAATCATCCTATGAAGTTTAAAAACTGTGGGCCAAATTGAACTTAAGTTATGCTCTGGAAACCATTTTCAGTTTTACGGTAATAGTGACCTTGACCTTTGACCCCAAAATCAATGGGGGTCTTCTACTCAATATGGGCAATCATCCTATGAAGTTTGAATACTGTGGGGCAAATGGAACTTTAGTTATGCCCCGGAAACCAAATTGCTAACAGACGGACGGACCGACAGACGGACGCCAGGGGGTATAACATAATATGCCGGAAATTCTTTCGGGCATATAAAAAGAAAGTAGAACAACGCGTCAAGAATGTTTATAAATCATGTACCTTCATCGCACCTCTTCGAACGTAATCCACCAGCCTCACACGGACATGCTCGCCAAGGTCTATTCTTTAATTGTTGATAGTTAATACACTTAGACCCTTTAGGACAAGGGTACCCTTTGCATTTGTGCTGGGTATCTAAAAAGAAAGTGCCAAGCTAATGTGATTTAAAACAATTATCCATATGAACTGTATTTAATGTTTGGCGAATTTCTTTACAAAAATTTCTTACAAATATATTTTAATTTTGCTGGTACATGAAGTGTTAGTATAATTTCATCATCTTATAAATTTAAGCCTATTAAACTATAAATGTGGCGGCATGGCCTAGTGGTTAACGATTCGGACTAGTAATCTCATTATCGCTAGCTGCATGGGTTCAAACCCCATCAGGGGCAAGTCGTTGTTTCCTTGAGCAAGAAACTTTGCTCAGTACTGGTTGGTTCCAGGAACGGATTCGAAAGTGTGTCTATAAGCTTATAGCTTCCTACACAATCAAACTAAAATAAATTCTGTATAAACCAAACTATTAAAATTATCATTTCCTTTATCATACTTACTTTCTTTGAACTGTTTATAATAGCAAATCAATGGGGGTTGTCCTAAATGCTTTTTGCGATCTTCTAGTTCTAAACATACGCAAACCCCAGTGCCGTCTGGTAGGCTGATACAATCTGGTCTTGCCTTATCCTTACAATGGTAACACTCTAACATTTCTAAAACACAGACAGCATATGAGCCGTGTCATGACAAAACCAACATAATGGGTTTGCGACCAGCATGGATCCAGACCATGTGTTCGCTTACAAACCCTATTACAAGTAGAGAAACTGACATGGATCCAGACCAGCCTGCGCATCCGAGCAGTCTGATCAGGATCCATGCTGTTCGCTTACAAACCCTATTACAAGTAGAGAAACTGACAGCGAACAGCATGGATCATGATCAGACTGCGCGGATGCGCAGGCTGGTCTGGATCCATGCTGGTCGCAAACCCATTATGTTGATTTTGTAGTGACACGGTTCATATATAATTAGGCCCTATATCAAGATTGTGCTTCTATATAAGTTTTGCCTTATTAGATTAATTAAACTACATTCATGTATCTAATCAAGATAAATAAAGACTTATCATTGATATGACTGTGACAACAATATGACTTTTTAAAGCAGCATGCCCCTAGATTCATGCTAATCTTCACGAAAATTTTGAAAATGTTTTAAAAAGTAAAATAATGTCAAGTGAACAAAGAAAATAATTATTATGAGGGAAATAGCAGTAACCACTCATGTAAATTATCAAAAAAATGTCAAAATGTGCAACAATAGCCCATACTGTAACATAGTATAAATATGGTGAAAAATACTGCAAAATATGCCATACACTGCATATAACATAGAAATTATTACTTTTATCTTGAATCTTTTTATTATTTCACTTTTCTTAAATTTCTAAGTACTTTTTTCACAATGTGATTACCCTTATTTAAACAATTTTTTACTCTTTTTTTTATATAGACCCATTTTAAAAAGAAATTTGCATCACTTACTCTTAGGCTCTTGAACATGAAAGAATATTTTCAATGATGGGCCATACTGACATTATATTGGTCATACATAGGTGAGACTTTCCAGCTTTGAGGAAGACCTCAAGTACCACTCAAAGCCTTATTTCAAGCAAAAGCAGGCACCTGATATGAACCACTTCTTATGTTTCATTTGCTACCTAAAAACATTCCTCACATGAAAGAATTCAAATTTCCCGATGGAAACCAAACCCTTAGAGATTAGAGGCTAATGGTAATAAGTCAAGAATACTAAATACCCCATAAACACATTTTTTCTTTAGTTTTTTCTTTAGGAACTTTAAATGTCAAAACCTCGAACAATATGGTGGTGGTGTTGGTAGTTTTCACTATGGATCACGACAGTAGGCCACATTGAATTCACAGCACAGTTCAACCACGGCATCATTCCTGGGCAGGCTGTTAAGCAGTTTACCAGTACTAGTTGCATTCACTTTCAAAGGAACTGAAACTTCTGTACATGCCAGAGCTGAGGTACAGTGAGAATGACTGTAGAAAGGATTTCATGATTAATCACAATAAAAGTGACCTGCGCCGTCCGGGAATCAAACCCGGGTCACCTGATTCAAAGTCCAACTCTCTACCTATTGAGCTTACCAGACGGCTACCTCGAACAATATAATACAACAAACAGTATTGGTTGATACCTCTCTGACAAAGCTTGCCAGTTTTTCCGATTGGACATGCACAAATAAAGTTGAAGTTTGGCTTATCCTCACTTTGTTCTTGCATACATTTTCCACTATTGCAGATATTAGGATTGGATACACATGGATTATCTAGATTTAATAATAAATAAATAAAGCTATAATGTATTATAAGAGGCATATACATTTTTTTTTTCAATCTCACAAGTGAAAGTCAATAAGACAGTGTGCTTGACTATTAAGTATTCTCAGTGCTTGATAGTTAAACAAGAGCCTGGATAAAATAGAATTATCCAAGTTAAAAAAAAGGTCATTATTCTGTAAAACATGTTTAGAGATGGACCTTGGATAGTGACCTCCTATTATGTGTTAAGTTTCAACCTATTCCCTTCAGTAGTTTTGGAGATACCAACTTGCAGGCAAAAAGCAAGGTGCGACACCAATGCCAACACTGGGGTGATTACAACAGGTCGCCCTTTTTCTTTGAATAGACAATCTGAACATTGTGTATTAACCCTTAGCCTTTAAAATAGACTTGTCCATTGAGTCTATATCTTTCAATCTGAAAAAAATCCTATTTGTACTGACTAAATCAGTTCAATGATTTATCTCTTGACATCTAGTCTTCTTCAGAAAAAATTGATGTTTATAAAATAAACAAGATATTTTTGTAAAACATGTATGCCCCCTATGGGCAGCCAATTAGTCATGTGATCAGGTTATTATGCATGACTTCTGACCCACATTGTGTGCAGCAATTTAAGTTATTACAAATCTTACCAAATAAAATATGCATACATTTTATGAATCATGTAGGCCTCATTAATGACAGCCAATTAGTTTTATTACATAAGACCTTCAAATGTGTATACCAAAAGCATTTTTAGTTTAATACAAGAATTTGTAACAGAGTTACCAACGTCCCCCGCCTCGGGAAGTTTTATATGAAGCATAAAATTGTGCTATTTCAAAAGATTGAGGTATGGATCACAGGACAGTCAGTCCAAAATTATGATCTATGCTAGATCTGCAAATGTAACAATAAATTTGTTAAAAAAATAAAATGAAACACCAAATTTAAAAATTTATCATGTTAAGCTTTGACCTCAAAGTGTGACCTTGACCTTGGATGTAGGGGAGCAGGTGTTGTGCATGACATAACATCTTATTATTGAGACTATTTGTGCCAAGTATTTTCAAAATCCCTTGATTTATGAAGAAGTTATAGATTGGACACAAAATATACCCTATAACAGACTAAGTATATCTTTGACATTGATCTTGGAGGTAGGGACACTGATGCATGACTTATTATCTAATCAATGTGACTATCTGTGCCAAGTATTTTCAAAATCCTTTAATCTATGAAGAAGTAATGGACGGGACACAAAATATACCAAATAACAGACTCTGTTAGCCTTTGACATCTAAGTGTGACTTTGACCTTGGAGGTAGGGGTGCAGGTGTTGTACTTGACAGATCGTCTAATTATTGTGCCTATTTGTGCCAAGTTATTTCAAACTCCCTTTAACTATGAAGAAGTTCTAGATCCGACACAAAATATACCCTATAACAGACTATGTTAATTTTTGACCTCTAAGTGTGACCTTGGAGGTAGGGATGCAGGTGTTGCGCATGACACATCCTCTTATCACAGTGACTATTTGTGCGAAGTATTTTCAAAATCCTTTGTTCTATGAAAAAGTTATGGACCGGACACAAAATATACCCTGAAACAGACTATGTAAGTATTTGACCTCCAAGTGTGACCTTGACCTTGGAGGTAGGTGACCGTTTTTTGCGCATGACACATCATCTGATTATTGTGAACAACTATGGCAAGTATTTACAAAATTCCTTCATAGATAAGAAAGTTATGGACCAGACACAACATATACCCTCAAACAGACAATGTTGACATTGAATGAGTAAGTACTACCTTGACCCTGGAGGTAGGGGTCTGGTTGTTGCGCATGACACATCGTCTTATTATAACAAACATTTGTGCCAAGTTATTTAAAATTCCTTTGATAAATGGCAAAGTTATGGACCGGACACGAAATATACCCTGTAACAGACTATGTTAATATTTGACCTCCAAGTGTGACCTTGACCTTGAAGGTAGGTGACTGGTTTTTGCGCATGACACATCGTCTGATTATTGTGAACAATTATGGCAAGTATTTACAAAATTCCTTCATAGATAAGAAAGTTATGGACCGGACACGACATATACCCCCAAATAGGCAATGTTGACCTTGAATGAGCAAGTGTGACCTTGACCCTGGAGGTAGGGGTCTGGTTGTTGCACATGACACATCGTCTTATTATAATAAACATTTGTGCCAAGTTATTTCAAATTCCTTTCATAAATGACAAAGTTATGGACCGGACACAAAAGTGTGACGGACGGACGTCCGGCCGAAATGGAATAAGGGGCCATTTCTTTTGTTATTTTCTATTGTTTAATAGAGGGCCAATGGCCCCTTACTCTATTGTTACGGACGGAGCCTATTTCTATATCCCCCTTTTTTCTTCGAAAAGGCGGGGGACAATAAGCATTCCATATCATCAGAGACAATCTCTATAGGCATAAAATTAAAATCCTTAATACAATGATTGCTTTTATCAAAGTATGTAGCGACATTGGTAGAAAATAACAGACCAGAAAAAATTGTTGATATCAAACCTATGGTGGCTATTCATGTGTTTAGACACCTTTTTTTTTACTGAATAAATAGCTAACAGTGCAGAATACGTTAAGACAACCTGTATCATGGTCTGCAATGACTGCATGAGAAGAAATCTGTTGCTGCAAGCAGGCTTAGAGTTAAATCAAATTACAATGCCTCATATATTTTTAAATTCTTTTATTACTTTAGTAAGGTCAGATGAATTCAATGATTATAGATTTTACAAATTAATCCAAATTCAAATAACTGAAAAGAACTGTACATACCAATTTATTTCTGGTTCAGTCACTTACCTGATTTAACAAGTGCTGTATGCCCACTTTGAATGAGTCTATAACCAGTCGACTTGGAAAGTTGAGGAATACAAAACCCATATTTTGGTTTACTGTACTCGCTGCATAAGCAAACTGGGCCGTAAAGTAAGGTGTCAACACAGTTGGAGTCCTTAGGAGGCCTTTCTACCACATAATCTGAAAATTTCAACAATGATACAAAAAATTCAATAATGATATAATAGAAACAAAAATATATTAGTAACAAAAACAAGCTTTTACCTAACAATTACCTTCCACTAAAAGTTCTTTGTCAAAACTATCAAAATCATACACAAATGGTCATATTATCTGGACTTGGATACCAAGCCATAATGACCTATCTTGTGAAAATTCATGTTTGTTTGTTTTTGTTTGGTTTTAAGGTGCACGAACACAATTTGAGCCGCGTCATGACAAAACCAACATAATGGTTTGCGACCAGCATGGATCCAAACCAGCCTGCGCATCCACCCAATCTGATCAGGATCCATGCTGTTCGCTATCACTTTCTCTACTTGTTATAGGGTTTGTAAGCGAACAGCATGGATCCTGAATGCGCAGGCTGGTCTGGATCCATGCTGGTCGCAAACCCATTATGTTGGTTTTGTCATGACACGGCTCATTTAGGTCAAATAGCTCTGAAACAGGAATGATGATTTGGCTAACCTTGGGTGTTACAGACTTGAAACAACACTAGGGGTCAAAACAGCCCCACCTACTGGCACTAAGAGATGCAGAAACTCCAGTAATTCAAACACATTTGAGCCGCGTCACAACAAAACCAACATAGTGCGTTTGTGACCAGAATGCTGTTCGCTAACCAACCCTATTGCAAGTAGAGAAACTGATAGCGAACAGCATGGATCCTGATCAGACTGCGCGGATGCGCAGACTGGTCTGGATCCATGCTGGTTGCAAACGCACTATGTTGGTTTTGTCGTGACGCGGCTCATTTAGTCCCCTCTTATGATCACGCAGGGTTATACAATAGGTGCAATTCTGATTCCTCAACCCTTAAAGGAAACCCCTCATCCACAAGGGGTGTGTTCACATGTAAGTACCATAATGATACATACAGTATACCTTTCATATACTACAAAAGGAAAGATTATGATTTAAAGTTGATAATGAGAGATCCTTATAATAAAGAAAATTATAGAAGCAATCACTAATTTGATGATAGGTTTACTTTTTTCACAAATTTTCAAAATCAATGATTTACATAGATTTGTCTTTTCTTGCATTTCCTGCAAAGAAACAAACCAAAATCTATTACATGTATATGTACATTAAGCAGCAATAAAGTTTAGGATGATGTATTAAAATAGTATATTAATCATAAAAGTACAACAAATTGAATAACATACCATCAAAACAATATTTCCCTCGTTTTTTTCCTGCCGGACACTGACATACCATCCAGTCCCTTTTCTTATACTGAGCATAGTTGACACACTGATTGTTTGTGGAACACTCATATTTACCTGGTCTACATCTTTGCTGCCAGTCTGTTCAAGAGAAAAGATCAATTTATGTACAATATTTCAGTTCCTTCTGTCAAAGACATATATCATAAAACAAGATTTTCTTTTTTAACATTTAACCAATTTGTTCCAATTTTGTTTCATATCACTAGGATGTAATTTGTTAAGTACCACCACCACCCCCCAAACCCTGTCCCTTCACAGTCCTCAATAAAAACCCTGAAAAACAACAAACACACATATACAAAACCGAAACATATTGTGATACATATAATAAAAGATACATGTTAGACAGCTGCAGGCTTAATTTAAAACTCCATGCAATCACCTTTATGCATGATACATTCTTACACCCGGCTCAGATTCTTGTCTGACAGTAGCAATATTTCAAAAAATGTTTACCCATTCACTCAGTTATGGACAGAAAAATTTTCAAAAAATTGTAAACACAAGTTATATAGCTTGACAAAGTCATGGCATTTTGTAATTGTGAAAAATATAAGTTGCCAAGTCATTGCTCTGATTATTTTCAACTTCATGCAAGTTATCTTCCTACCAAATATGAAATACATCTGTCATTAAATAAAGGCTGGATGGGCAAAAGTGTAAAAATCTATTTTGAGCACTGGTGACCTTGACCAAACTGACCCCTAACTCTATCCAAAAGAAGAATACCATGTAAGTTATCTTCCTACCAAATATGAAATACATCTGTCAATAAATAAAGGCTGTATGGGCAAAAGTGTAAAAATCTATTTTTAGCACTGGTGACCTTGACCCAACTGACCCCTTACTCCATCCAAAGGAAGAATTACCATGCAAGTTATCTTCCTACCAAATATGAAATACATCTGTCAATAAAAATAAAAGCTGTATGGGCAAAAGTGTAAAAATCTATTTTTAGCACAAGTGACCTTAACCCACTGATCCCTACCCCAATCAAAAGGATGAATTCCATGCAAGTTATCTTCCTACCAAATATAGAATATATCTGTCACTTAATAAAGGCTGTATGAGCAAATGTGTAAAAATCTATTTTTAGCACTGTGA
>NW_026858817.1:0-36267 GCF_026571515.1 Ruditapes philippinarum
CTTATTTCTTTGAATGCAATAATATGATCAAACCCTTGTTATGATCTACCACAATATATTGTGAAACAGTCAACCTGTAATGCAATATATTGATTGCTATGAAAAACAATGTTATAAAAATTGTTAAGTATTAGCTATGAACAGATGTTTGAAATGTTTATATAATAATATCACATTAAAAGTTAAAACTTTATCAAAAAATAAAAATATTTGGACTATATGATATTTACTTGGGCCAATGGCTGAGTAGGAGTATGTTATAACACGGAAATATATTACATAATATAAATCCGTGGTTTAATCAGCCAGGTCCCTAGACTTACTGACTGAAATTTTAACACTGGGACCGATTTATTATGTATAGAATCAAAAATTCTAAATTTGGTAAATCTACAAAGTTGTCTGATAATCCTCCCTCCCCCCCCCCCCTGTTTTCTGCTTGAAAGTGTGTATAGTGCATTAGTATTTTTGACAATACAATATCTCTATTTCACTCAAGACATGCACAATATATACATGACAACATAAGGTAAATAATACAATAGATATAAATCGAGGCACCGATCAATCATAAATCCACTTGGAAAGATCGAAATTCTATGAAATAAATAATTGTGTCTCTACTAATTTATAGCGTCATTCTCGAAAACAGTGAATGAAAAAGAAAACAAAAAAAAAAAAAAACAAATACAATCATACATAATTGTACATATAGCATGATATATTTTAAACCTGCTAAATCTGTGTGTAATTTCAATATAAATAAGGAAAATAAAATAAAAAAAAAAGAAGAAGAGAGAGAAAAAAAATACATGATATTTCTCAGGATATTTCTCACCAATAGTAACAACGGGAGAATAACCAAAATTGTTTAACCCAATATTTTTTTTTTCAGTTACTATATAAACAAATTATTTCTTTGACCAATTCACAAAATTTTCTATATTCCACTTTTTTAAAACACTTGTTTTCCATTAATTCTTTATAAATAATGATATTCGGTCTGTTGTAATATTTTGCTTTTAACAAGCGCTTACGAGTGAGTGCCTAACAAAAAAGAACATTCGAAAAGATAGTTGAATTCATCGCCAATACCATTGTTGCATTTCGTACAAATTCTAAGATATGACAAGATCCAGTTTCTACAGGGAGTCTAAGGCTTCTTGTTCGGAAGTTAATCATATATCTTAAGTATTTAGGTGGTGCATTTATTAAGTTTTTGTCAAATTCAAATGTTTTTTTTAAACAGTTTGTAATTTGCACTTTTGCTCGTATTTTCGATATTTAAGTACCAATCATTCAAGAAAAGATTAGAAAGTTTCTGTTTTACAGTAGTTGTTAACCATTTGGTGTTTGGAAACTCGTGGTGCGTCCAAATACCACTAAAGCCGCATGTAATTAAAATGTTTTTGATATTAGTTTACCATAAAAATTTATTCTTTTGTACAGTATTTGAATTGTTAAATTGACTAAGTAATAAACAATACAATGTACTTGACAATTTGTTAGATTTGAGGTAAATCAAATTTGACCAAAAAGAAATCATTCTTGTTTTAATATCAATAATTAATGGTTGAACTCCAGTTTCACCATATATAATACTATTAGGTGTACTTGCTTTAACATTTAAAACAAATTTCAAAATTTTAATTGTACTTTTTCGATTATGTCCAAATTCCCATATTTCGCATCCATATAACAAAATTGGCTTAACAGTTTTCATGAAAAGTGCTATTTGCAAATCTATTGGCATAAACAAATCTCTTGCTTTCTTTATTAGGGAATACATTGCTCGTGTAGCTTGTTGTGCTATATAGCACGCTTTGCATTTAAAAAAGAACCACTTCTACTGAATAAAATACCCAAATATTTGTAATCGTTTGTAACTTCAATGTTTTCTCCTTTAAAAGTAAATGTAAATTGTCTTGGTCTTCCTTTAGAAAAAATAACAATATTTGTTTTTGAAATATTAACTTGCAATTTCCAAATATCACAATATTGCTCATATAAGTGCAAAGAATTTTGTAAATCCAGTGCTGATTCAGCAAGTATAACAGTTTCATCAGCGTATAAAATTACAAACAGTTTTAAATAGTTAAGAAATGAATCGTCCTGACCATGTTTATTGCAGGTTACACCATTAACAAAGTTGCTAGAGTTGAAAAAATCATGTAGGTCATTTAAGTAGAATGAGAACAGCAAGGGAGATAAATTTTCCCCTTGTCTAACGCCTATATTGCATATAAAAAAGTCGGATTTCATACCATTTACAGAGACGCACGACTTTGCATTGTCATACATTCTTTTAATGACATTAAGAAAGTTGCCTTTAATATTATTCATCAGTAACTTTGCCCAAAGGCCATTTCGCCATACCGTATCAAAGGCGGCCTTAAGATCGACAAAAGCACAATATAGAGTTTTTTTACAGCTTTGAAGATACTCGATAAGACAAGAAAGAACAAACATATTATCGACTGTTGAAAAATTCTTCCTAAATCCAGCCTGAAACTGGTTGATTAAGTCATTTTTGTCAGAAAACTTTTGTAATCGCGAATTTAAGATAGCAGTAAAAAGTTTGCCCATACAGCTTAACAAAGTAATAGGACGGTAATTTGAAGCATCCATTGGAGACCCTTTATTTTTAAAAATTGGTTGAATGACACCCACTGTCCAAGAATTAGGAATAATTCCACTTTTAAAAACAATATTAAAAAGCTTGACGTAAATATCTTCCATAATGGGCATCGAGGCTTTAATGTGTTCATTTGAGATTTGGTCAAATCCCCCAGCTTTATTATTTTTTAAATGTTTTACCGCTAATTCTATTTCTTCGGCTGTGATATCTCCATTTAGATCCCTATTTAAGTTTTCCGTCATATCGTTTGGAATTTCAAAAAATTCTTCATCAGTATTTTGCGAGTTTACATTTTTAAAATGGTTATAGAGCGTATCTAGATCCGCTTTAACGTTTATTTTCTCCCCCCCTGATAGTGCCTTCCAGTATTGCTTGGGATGTTTATTTTTTAGATTTTTAATTTTTGCAATATTTCGTCTTTTAAATGCTTTATTTGATTTGTTTAGAATTTTCTTATAATGTTTACTGTTTTCGTTTAAAGTTTGTCTATTTCTTTCTGTTTTATGTATCTTATACGTAAATTTTGATCTATGAAAATTTTTTCGGGCATTTTTACATTCTGAATTAAACCATTTCGGTGTATTATTTCTATTTTCGTAGGGATATGTTTTATTTCTTGTTGTATAGCCAAAACTTTCTTTAGCACTTTCAATAAAGACAGTAGATATATCATTTACAATATTTTGCAATTCTGATTCAACGATGTTATTATTTGATTCCATCAAACAGAGACGCTGATAAATATAATCTACATTTTCTGTATCTAGATTTGCTATAAACGCACCTTGATTTTCTTGTTTCCATAGTTTAATACCTGAAGTTTTGTTACTTTTATCATTTACTGGGCAAATAGTCCAATTAAACGTTAGGCATATAGGGTTATGGACATCAGACAAAAGAGGACAAAATTCTAAATCTTCTGAAGATTCAACGCGTTTAAGTAAGTTTTTGGAACAAACAGCATAATCCACGGTACTACTCGACTTACAGGTATTTTTCCCCATTAAATCACCTTTCGTCCTGCCATTTAGTATTAAAAAATTATTGAATTGCAGGAATTCTATGAATTTATAACCAAAATTATTACAGCTTTTATCTTGACTGACTCGTTCAAGATTAATATTTGTATCTTTAAAACATTCCATGTCTGATTGAAATTCATAATACAAATCGTCTAAACCATTTTCATGAAATTTTCAAAATCTGGTTCTATATAATCTTTCATATTTCTTATTCTTGAGTTCCAATCTCCTAACTGACAGACAGAAGAATGTTTATTACTGAATGAATCAAGTTCACCTTGAATTTCTGCAAAAGGGTCGCCAGTAGAAAAATCAGATGATTCAGGTGGCACATACACGACACCATATAAAATATCATTACTTTTTGTTACTTGTTTGGACAGTACAAACCAATGACAGAAAGGACAGTATCGGATTCCAGAATTACACAAGATGTTAATTTTTGCAATTTGCAAAACATTGTTTTTGACTGGTTGGTGTTAAGGTGTAAGTAGTCTTACTAAATTCAATATAACCATTTTAATAATGAAAGGGTCCATAACTCTTGATACCTTGATCTTATTTTACCAATTATAAGATTAATTAAAGATAACAGACACACAAGTATGTTTATGAAAATTGATAAGATTAC
The DNA here is from genome assembly GCF_026571515.1 of Ruditapes philippinarum. Classification (NCBI taxonomy): domain Eukaryota; kingdom Metazoa; phylum Mollusca; class Bivalvia; order Venerida; family Veneridae; genus Ruditapes; species Ruditapes philippinarum. Next base: position 4,292 of record NW_026858817.1, read on the forward strand.
TTTAGAAATGTTAATAAAACATTGCAAACAAGATAACAAGTGCCTAATTCTATGAATAAACAGAATGGTGATGAATATATATATAATTCATAAACATTTAAAATCATGTGATGATAAATAATGTGTTTAATTTTTGTATATATAATATTATCAATTAAGAGATTTTCATTTAATATGATTTTGGAATGGAAACAAGTTAAAATGATAAAGAAAATTTAAAAGCCTTTAACCTTTGTTTTTATTATTCTGTTAGAGTGTAAAATCAAATTCAGCTGTGGGTTTTTGCCATTATTAAAGCATTGTGTTCAAGTCTGACTTTCTGAAGAAAAATTATAGAACTAAATTTTTTAAGGGTTTTATTCAAAAATTTAAATTATTAAAATTTTGATTAATATTAGGTTTGAATCAAGATCCAGTGATCTTAGATGTAACAATTATATCGGAAAAGTATTAATGTCAAGCTCTGAATTTTAATCCAGAATAAGTTACAGCCCTACTATTGATACATGTATATAAAATTCATCAGTTTGTAGTTTTATTAACACTATTTTTATCATACTAACAAAATAGTATAGGAAATAAACCAATTACAATTTTCAATATCAACAAATTTCCACATTATTTTAAAGTTCAAATATTGAATAATATGACATTAATATAGAAAATTCACAGATTTCACATGTATAGAACTGTAATTTAATTCTATGTTTAAAATTTGTTAAACATCTCTTTCATTTAATCTTGACGGGATATTGCAATGAAAAATTTAATATTGTGATATATTGCAATATATACAGACATTATTGCATATTATACAAATATGGACTTTTTAGCTGGTGAATATGATGTGTTTTTATGTACTGAAAAAATTAATATTGACCGAGGCGATAGCCAAGGTCAATATTAATTTATCACTACACATCACATCGTATTCACCAGCTAAAAAGTACATATCTGTTTTATTATATAATTTATAAATAGCTTTTATATGGCTTATTAAATCTGCCATTGCCTACAACGGAAATCGACATTTTTAGCTTGTCTAATTTTCCATAAATTGGCCCTATCTTTTAAATGAGTGCATTAGCAAACTTATTTTTAGTGTTCTTTAAAATGTAAAGACTAATTTGACTCTTATTTAAGAATCATCCAATTTTTTTTTTCAGAATAATATGTACATGGTACAACAAACTTGGCGTGACGTCACGTCATCTTAGTCTCGTATCTTTCAGGAAATTTCCAGAAAATCTGTTTTTAGAAGAAAAACTGATGAAAATCTATTTTAAAGAGATAAAAAACAGTGAATATACTCTGATATTGACCCGGGTTTTTTTTTACTAAAATTTGCTTGTTAGCCAATCAGGGAAAGGCATTTCAATGCTATTTATAGATTATATAATAATGTGATTTATCACATACCCGTGCCGCTTTTTCAACTCGGTAAAAATGATATTGCACCTGACATCATTTGCATTATAAAAACATAGAGTTAAGACTCTCTATATGTTAGCGTTAGACAATAGGCACATTATTGAAAAATTATTCTTTTTTCAATATAAACACTCTTTATTTTTGGTATGTGATAAATAGAATATAGATTCATTAAAGTTTAATACTAAATTTATTAAACTCGTTGAAATAAATTTTTACAGTGAACATACGGAAAATGAAAATATGCATTTTATTTCATCAATATTTCTCAATATTTCATTTATAAGTATATAATAAAATAATATACTCACCAGAGGCTCGTATAATATAATTTCATTTAACTTGCCCAATGAATTTCATTATTAAACTTACACTCATTCAATATCCTCTATATTATTGCGATGTAATAAAAGACATATTGCATAATATTATTATTGTGATATATTACATAATTAACAGACATATTGCAATAAGTTATGAACTATGTAAAAGGTTAGATCTACATAAACCTGACTTGATAGTTTTATTCTTATAATTATCTATTTATGAGAGGCCCTTTTATTTAAGATTTTGCACTTTGTTAAAAGTGATATTGTTTGAAAAAGAGTTTCAACAACTTTATGCAATATCATTTGAAGTCAGGCTATATATAAGCAGAGAATACTTCTTATTTTTCTTATTTATAAGGGTTTATAAAAAGATATCCAGATAAAAGACAAATCAATAATTTTCGAGGTTCTATAGTTGATTGTATTGGCCACTATCATTTTTTATTTAAGTTTTTTGTTTAAGCAATTAAGTTCAGTTAAAATTGCCCAACTAATTGGCTTAGTAAATCCAGCTCCATGTGCTATGATACATATGACAAGAAACAATGAATTGCAAATCAATGTGATACTTATCAAAAGTTTAGGAGCAAACGGGATACGTTTTGTTGATATGATTGACACAATCGTGAAAACGTCACACATTAATATAACTAAGACTAAGCACATCAAATGTTTGGATATATCAGTGGCAAAGATCCGTTCAAATGTAGCACCGGAATTATCTGTTGCATTTCCAACATAATCCATTTTTACATAAATTCCTTTCACAAAACAACAAGTCAATGTGCATTTGTCATTTAGTAAGATATCATTTATTTCTCCAGCATAGTCAAAAAAAAGGTATGTTCTCAGAAATTGTTAATCAACACACATGATTCAAGGCCGTTTTGTCTTCTATGGTAGTTCAGATAAAAAAAATTGTGTAATACCGATTCGGGGTTTTCTTTAATCAAGTTTTCATAAATAAAGTTTACAGGGTCAGATGACAAGGAATCAATAACTTAGCGGTTTCTGGGACAGCTAATACAATATTTATTATTATTAGTTTCTTTATTATTTAATTATCGGGGAGCCACGTGAAATCGCTAATTCATTGATTGTGTGAAAAACACGTACGAGTTCGTTATAAGTGTCACAACCAGTTCCTTTGTTAAAGGATAATTCAATTCAATATATTTATTGCATAAAACATGCGACATATTTATAGCAAACGAAATACATGAAATACAATGGAAATGTATTGGTTTTACTTATGTTTATATTAAAATTATTGACAAAAGTTTTCTGAAGAGCTTATAACATTAAAGAATGTTTGTTAGTTTCTCATAACATTAGCATAATATATAAATTTACATAGATTCTGAATAATTTTCCGGTTAGTTTCACTTAACAAGTTTTTGTATTTTTGTAAGTTAGTCCAGATATAACAAGAGCTGTCCGTAAGACAGCGCGCTCGACTTTTTTATTGCTTGCCAATAAAAAAAGTTTTTGCAGTAAAAGGCAATACAAGAATCTCTGTATTTTTAAAGTGAACAATGTCCACCAATCAAATAGGCGAGATAAAATGTGAAATATGCATATACTACTGATTTTAATTTCAAGTACAAAAAGAGAAAAATAACTAGTTGTTTGATACCCTTGAATATTACAGCAATGTTTATATGACATAATTTATGGTAAAGTGAACAAGTGGATAGGAATGAATTTTTTTAGATTTTTTAAGTTTTTTAGTGCTTGCCTATAATACAAAACATTGACAGTTAAGGGCCATAATTCAAATAAAATCTTTGACAGAATTACCTTCTCCTGGACATGTTTGGGAATCATGATTGTAAACAAGTATTCCAACTTTCAAATTAATATCTCAAACAGTTCAGTCAAAAAGTGGACTGGTACTAAAAACTTAACCAAGATTCTAAGTCGATAAAAGGCCTTAATTTTTAAAACAAATCCTTGACAGAGTTACCTTCTCTTGCGTACAGATGGGGGTAATGATGTGAAATAGCATTAAAAGTTTCAAAGCAATATCTCAAAGGGTTAAGGCAATAAGTGGATTTTACCCATATCAATGTATTTTCTAAGTCAAAAAGGGGCATAATTCTGTCAAAAACCTTGACAGAGTTATGTCCTCTTGTCTGTTGATGAAGGTCGTGATGGTAAACAAGTATGGTCAGTTTCAAAGCAATACCTCCAATGGTTTTGAAATAAAGTGAGGTGGTACAAAAAACTTAACCAAGCTCAATACACTTTCTAAGTCAAAAAAGGGCCATAATTCTGTCAAAAACCTTGACAGAGTTATGTACTCTTGTCTGTAGATGGAGGTTATGATGGTGAACAAGTATGGTAAGTTTCAAAGCCATACTTGTAATACTTCTGAAATAAAGTGGGGTGGTACGAAAAACTTAACCAAGGTGTGACGCCAACGCCGACGCCGACGCCGGGGCGAGTAGGATAGCTCCCCTTTTCATAGAAAAGTCGAGCTAATAATAACGTTTTAGATATTTTCTACGTATAGTTCTCTAAATTTTGGACATATAAGTAAAAAATGATATTCATTTTCGATCATATAAGAATTACAATTTAAACAAATTCTCTCCGTCCTAGGAATATTTATGTAGCGTCCGCGTTCTATTGCCAAATCATGTGAGGATGTCAAAATTTCGTTAAAGATATTCTTAACTTTGTTTCCTGTATAAAGTCGAGATAACTTTCTAATTTACATTCATTTTTAAATAAAAAATACGTTTCGAGACGAGGAGAGTTATTTATTGATGAGCACCACTGTTGATAATACACATCTAATCATATTTACGTTAATTTGAATGTTAAATTGATTTTGCCATAAGTACATTATTTAAACCGTGATAATTAAGTATTACTTTAATCTGACTAGCCCAGTTATTACCATTATATGTATTTCCTAATTCAGCATCCCTCATCAACATATTATAAGTTTTAAATAGTAGTGATTGATTATCTAAAGTAATTAGTTTAACCCAGTATTTTATCAATATAAATTTTCGATACACATTCATTGGTGTCCTCCCTAATTCGCCGTATAGAGCATCTACGTTTGTTGAGCGTTTTACGCATAGAACTTTCCTACAAAATTTCGTATGTACAATCTCAATATCTGGTCCAGCGTGATGACCCCATACCTCCGCACAGTAATTAAGAGTAGACATTACAAGAGAATCTAAAAGATATTTTTTGGGATACAGGTAGTTCTGAGTGGTTGTAAACAATAATTTAATTGTGAAGTGAAAACTGAGCATGTTGAGCGATTTTCTGTTGCGTGCGATTCCAATTCCCGTTTTTAAACAAATGAACATCAAGGTATTTAAATGACTGAACGGTGTCAATACGCGAGTTACATATATAAAATCATATGATGTATGACGACCGTTTTCAAATATCATTATTTTTGTCTTACTGACGTTTAATCGAAGTCTCCATGTATTGCAGTAAATCTGTACATCATTTAATGATTGTAGAGATTGAGGGTCATAAGCAAATAATGCACCGTCGTCGGCGAACAATAATAACAAGAGTTGTCACACGAGACAGCGAAGCTCGACTAATAAAATACAGGACGCAGTAAGGAGGACAAAACTAAGAAAGAAAAACCAATGTATAATTATGTATTAAGTTATAGTAAAAAAAATAACATTTGATAACATAAATTCCAAGATCAAGGGGAATAATTCTAGAAATAGTCATGCTAGAGTTATGGACCTTGCCACACAACATTTGTGTAATGATAAGAAATATGTATTTGAAGTTTGAAGAAGATACCTTAAAAAGTAAAGAAGTTAGTATATTTCTCAAAGAAAATCCTAAGTTCAAAGAGAGATAAATCTGTAAATATTGCTTCAAGAGTTATGAACATTGTCACATAAAATGTAATTGATGATAAGGAAAAAGTATTTGAAGTTAGGGGTAGATACCTTTAAAAATAAAAAAGTTATAATAAAAAATAACATTTTTCTAGTAAAAAAATCTAAGTTTATGGGGAGATAATTCTTGCAATATTGGTGCTAGAGTTATGAACCTTGTCACATAAGATGTAGATGATGATAACGTAAATATATTTGAAGTATGAAGTTGATCCCTTTAGAAATAAATAAGTAACAGTAAAAAATAATATTTTTATGGAAAATTCTAAGTTCAAAGGGAGATAAATCTGAAAATATTGGTGCTAGAGTTATGAACCTTGTCACATAAAATGGGGATGATGATAACGTAAATATATTTGAAGTATGAGGTTGATGCCTTAAGAAATAAAGAAGAAACAGTAAGAAATAGTATTTTTTGAGGAAAATTCTAAGTTCAAGGGGAGATAAATCTGAAAATATTGGTGCTAGAGTAATGAACCTTGTCACATAAGATGAAGATGATGATAAGGTACATATATTTGAAGTATGAGGTTGATCCCTTCAGAAATAAAGAAGTAACAGTAAAAAATAGTATTTTTTAAGGAAAATTCTAAGTTCAAGGGGAGATAAATCTAAATATATTGGTGCTAGAGTTATGAACCTTGTCACATAAGATGTGGTTGATGATAAGGAACATATATTTGAAGTTTGAAGTTGATACCTTAAGAAATGACAAAGTAATAGTGAAAAATATTTTACTGCACCAAAAAACTTTAATCTAAAATCTGGACGCGGACGCCGGGGCGAGTAGAACAGCTCTCCATATACTTCGTATAGTCGAGTTTAAAATACTTTTATGTCATCAATACTTAAAATACCATTAAGGAAAAAAAGACAGAGTATGCTTCTAGCTGGGGCTCCCTGGTTTACTCCAATAAAGGATGTTATGGGATCTGAATTCTTAGATTTATATTGAATTTCTTATTTTACAACCAAGTACATGGATATAAGTTTAGTGCTTACGTTTGCAGGTTTGCAGTAATTAATTTTTGCCACCACATTACTCGATCTTTTCGATAATAACGTCAGTATAATCATTTTGCCTTTGGTCATTTTCAATATTTTCAACTTATGGCAAGACACAATATGTTTACATATGTGTTTTTTACAATGTGTAATAAATCAATTATTTATGGCTTTAATTATTGCTAATAAGCGGTTAGTAATATCAAAGAAAACTTCAAAAGTTTTTAAACTTATGATTTGTTATAATTTCTTGATAATATTTTAAATTGCTATTATAATTTTTAAGTAAATACGTATCTCATTAAACATTCTCACATTACACTAACCAATATTTTGTAATTATATATATTCATGTCATGTGTCATTTATGTATGATATGTTGTATTTGTATATGTAATATACATTTTAATAGCAAAAGAACTTTTATTGTAAAAATGTTATAAATGTTTTTTTTTCCAACTATAAAATTTTACCTTCCTGTTTTGATAATCACCACTGACCAGTTCATCCATGGTCTAACCATGAGTGATATATGATTTTGTAAGATATTTTTTATTATGCGCAATAGTGCCACATTTACTAAACTCAGTATTTTAATAACGAATACCTTATGGCAGATTTTAAGTTGAGGTCAGTGGTTGTTACCAAACTTTTAGATTGTATAAAGACAAAATATAATAAGTATGTATAGATGATTTTAGTACATTTATAAGGAGACAGCCATTTAGGGTTTAGTACAGTAATGTTAATTAATATTAACAACCCTAATGTAATTACTCATACAGTTATGTTGTAGGTATAAATATTAGTACATTTTAATTATATTAAGTATAACATTCAATGCTTGGAATATGCTGTTTTACTTATAAATGTCTTAGAGATAATATGATGTGTTTAAATTAACATGTAAATGGGTTATGTAAATAAGGGAGGTAAATCTACAGTAGATATTATAGATCTCTGTAATATGGACTGTGGAGTTACCCCTCTTATAAACTAGAACAGTCTGTTATAATTCTTAAAAGAATGGCTGTACAATTTACTGTATGTATATTGTTTTAATTGTAAATGTATGTATAGATCAGCCTATAATAAAGAATAAATATATATATAAATATATTATGTTGATGAGCTTTTTATGCTTAAACCAAGAAATAAAGTTTCTGTTCTGTTCTGTTTCTGTTCTGTACTATTGTAACGTTCTGATTGAAAATCTGTCACTTTTATTGTAGAAAAAAGTGTTAATAATTTTTAACTGTTATGTGTTGTTTTGTATTGCTGAAACTGGTCACTTACTATTAATTAAATAGTTGTTGATAATAAATGTTTGTTTCATGTATTGTTCTTTGTCTTGATTTTTAAATGTTCAAGTTTTTACGAAAATGCTTGTTGATAATATTGAAGCAGATGCACTTTGTACTCAAGTGAGATAAAGAATAAAATGCAACATTTTGTCATTCAATTTTTATCTATTTTGATACAAATGTATTTACATATTTAGATTTTATATACAAATATAGCAATATGTGTAAATAAATTCAACATGATTGTGGTAGCTTATTAGAAGCAAATTTTTAACAAAAATTTCGCACTTGCACAAAAACAACAAAAACAACATACGCGACAACTGGCAGAGACATAGATGTTACATACATCTCTGCTATACAGTAAGAAAAGGGGCATAACACTGTAAAAAACGTAACTTAGAGTTACGAAACCTGTAGATTAACTGTATATTATTCATAAATTTAACAGCACAGTAATGCAAAATATTTGATTGAATATTAATTATTATAATGGTTGCATTATCAAATTTCAAGCATGATTACCATGTAGGTTCCTATATAAATTTCAAAAGCAAATACAATAGTTTCCTGCAATACAGAACAGGTGTTCAAAGTTTTGGCTCTAATCCTAGTCTAAATACTAAAGTTAGTAATTATTCATACTCAACTTTTAGAAAATGTTATTATACATTCTGTAATCTATAGTTGATGACTGTGTAAACAATGCGTTGGCTGAACGGTGCTCTTGTTAATTCAATGTGGCTTACTGCTGTTATTCTGAGGAAAAACTACCAACACAACCACCCAAATATTTGGGATTCAATGACAAAGCATGCGTTTTGTAATATAAATGGATATCATGAGTTAGGGAATAAGAAAAGTGAATGCGTTGAGGCAAAATAATGCATGTCTCCATCTGTCTTTCTTGACATAGGAAAACCTTTATATAGTTCACATGTATAAGAATACATATTATAATATCTGATTCTTTACACCTGCTATCAAGATGGTCCAATTCAACATAAGTCAGCCATACATTGCCACTAGAAGCCAACTTTAGAAAACTTTGCTGTCAAACTATTAGGTTGTTATTATTCAGGAATCAAGTAGTCAACTACTAGGATGTTATTGAAGGATGACCGCCATCAACTCTTTCCAGTTTTTCAAAATGTTTGCGAGCATTTTTTATGTTGATAAGTGTGGCTGCCGATGCTGAAATAGAGAACAAAACGTTTGTGTGTGTAACTTCTCTTGTTTTTTATTTTTTTAAGTTTTAAATCATCTTACTCTAGAAAAAGTTCAAAAGTTTACAGCTGAATTGAAACATTCAATGTTATCAGTGATGCCTATATTGGTATGACTGACAAATATCACAACATACAAATAAAAAGGTTCATAGAGATTAAAAATCTTACTAAATATATTTGTAAAGAAGAGTAAATGGATGAAAATTTTACAACTTAAATATACTTGTAATAGTTATACAATAAGCCGAATAAGGTATCTAAATATAACCCTGATGCATCAATATATAACTTTAAAAAAATTATTTTATGAATAAATAACTGTATGTTAAAATAGAATAATTACAATAGAAAACAGAGAGCTTTATTCTTTCAATCTGAAATGTGAACAAACCATTCAACATTCTTATTCCTATCCAGAAACTTTACTTAACCTTTAATCTGTTGGCAACTATATAATCTGCCCATGTGACCAGTGCAGACCATGATCAGCTGGCACATCCGTTCTGTCTGATCATGGTCTGCACTGTTTGCTAATCAGTTGGTTCATATAAGTATAAGGATAAGGAAAAAAATCAAAAATATAATACTCACGAATTCCTGGATCCGACATAACTACCATTATATATGTGTTAGGTGTGAACACGTCAATAAAGGCAGCAAAATGTGCATTCCTCACTTCCATACTTTGAAACGAGGCAGCTAATTTACTACAACTCAGTTTGAATTGTTTAATTATGTTACTTATCTTCTCAAACCGGTGTATGTCTTTGTGTTGTTTTCGTTCACAATGTGATATCACCTGTTAAAGACAGGGGGGAAATTATTTTAAAATTTAAGAAACTGTTTTGAAAAGATTATTAAATATGATACAAAGCTTTAAAAAAAAACAACTTCAGCTATATTTATAAAAGGACAAAATGACCAATGCATAGCAAAAATGGTATTGTTATTTCATTTTGTTTTTTTGGTGGCATTTGTTCTGGCTAAGTGGTGAGAGTTTCTTATATAGAATCACTTGCCCCTCACCAGTGTGATTGAAAACCCAACCAGAAGCTTTGAGATTTTTTCATGTGATCTAGCTTAAGGAAGGTTGGAAATTCTACTCAGATACCTGCTCGAGATTGTGCCTAAAATAATACACATATGAGCACTTGAGGTCTTCCTCCACCAGTAAAGCTAGGGAGTCACAAAAACCTTCTCAGTGTTAAGCTAATGTAAGTAAACAAAACTTAATAATGGCTGTTTACTATAATTATATAGAACATGCTCATTTGATGCTGCATTTCTCTAAAAAAAAAAATATTTATTTTATTTAGGAAATAGATATCGATTCTGAGTGCATTGTTGTAGAATAATGCACGGTTTGAGTTCAAATGCGTAGTAATATAATCACGAAGGCCGATAGGCCTGAGTGATTAATTACAAAGCATTTGAACGAAAAATGTGCATTATTATACAGTAATGCACGAAGAATTTATATCTATTTCTATTCTAACACGTCAAGAAAAAATATAATTATTATTATAAAGTTGGACTTTATGTTTGGTGGGTAAATTTGTTTTTGCCTCAGAGTTTCCAATAGAAACGTTCTTTAAAGGCCGTTGAAGTGGGTTGAAAAAAACTGGCGTTAAATCTACCGTGTGTAGAAACATTTTGAGAATAATGAATTTTGAAAACGTTGATAAAACTTTGTTTGTTTATTTTATTTCAGTCTATAATTTTCCAAGCGAAATACAAATTATTAAAAGTGAAATAAATGTAAAACTTAATTCGTTTGCGACATTAAAATAGTGTACTTGATTTGATTGTTTAGCACGTGCTGTTTGGCGCTACATTGTGACGTCACGTAAACAACACTTTAAACGTCTGTACAGCGCTAACGACTGAATTAAAGATATTGGTGTTCGGATTCATTTTCTTAGTAAGACCATTTTCTTTCATTCTAGATAGTTTTCATAACAAAATTCGACAAAATTTTTTTTTTATTTATCAGATTTTTCAAACAAAATGGCGCCCTCAATGTGAAAATACACAGGGAGATAATAAGAACGGCGAGTGCATTGTTGTAGAATAATGCACGCTTCAGGCCTTCTTTGTTTATATAAAAAAAAATCGAATAGTGTTAGAATACTTGTTTTGACACATTAACCACTCAGCCTTGCTGATGCTCCAACTACCCGTGTAACAACAGGTAACCCGTGTTCAAAATTCCTTTAATTCTTATTGTTTTAATTATTCAAAACACACAAAAAACAAATGATTGAAAAATAAGTGAATACTGTTACTGTCTGTACATACCAAAAATGTTGCTTTTTCAAAGAGTAAAACTTCATCAGCATCAATGATGCCTGTAAAGTTAGCTAACGTGTCCTCGAGTTGTTTTACATTAGGTATCAATTGATATACCATTGATGACCATGCCTGAAATCATACAAATATACAAATAAAATATATACAAATATCTACAAATTGTTGTTGTTACAAATAAAATGAACAAGAGGGCCATGATGGCCCTGAGGTCGCTCACCTGTATATAGGCCCCCCCCAACCCCCCCCCATGTTGCAGGGCCAATTTAACCCAAGGGCTTTTATTTGCACAAACTTGGTAAACACCCATAAGAAAATGTTTCATGCTAAACATCTAAGCTCTAGCTCATTGGGCTTTTTAAAAGAAGATTTTTTTTAAGTTTTTACTATACACATATAGTTAAAAACAATGACACCCCTGGGGCCGGGCCAGTTTTGACCCCAGGGCTTTTATTTGAACAAACTTTGTAGACACTTACTAGAAGATGTTTCATGCTTAATATCTAAACTCTAGCTATTTGAGTTTTTTCAAAGAAGATTTTAAGTTTTTGCTATACACATATAAAGAAAATCAATGACCCCCGGGGTGGGGCCAATTTTGACCCCAGGTCTTTTATTTAAACAAACTTTGTAGACACTCACTAAAAGATGTTTCATGCTTAATATCTTAACTCTAGCTATTTGGGTTTTTTCAAAGAAGATTTTTTAAGTTTTTGCTATACACATATAAGGAAAATCAATGACCCCTGGGGCGGTGCCAATTTTGACCCCAGGGCTTTTATTTGAACAAACTTGGTAGACACCTATTAGAACATGTTTGACGCTAAATATCTTAGCCATAGCTCTTTGAGTTCTTTAAAAGAAGATTTTTTAAAGTTTTTACTATATGCATATAGGGAAAATCAATGACCCCCCGGGGCGGGGCCAATTTTGACCCCAGGGCTTTTATTTGAACAAACTTGGTAGACACTTATTAGAACATGTTTCATGCTAAATATCTTAGCTCTAACTCTTTTGGTTCTTTAAAAGAAGATTTTTTAAGTTTTTACTATATGCATATAGGGAAAATCAATGACCCCCTGGGGCGGGGCCAATTTTGGCCCCAGGGCTTTTATTTGAACAAACTTGGTAGACACCTTTTAGAACATGTTTGATGCTCAATATCTTAGCCATAGCTCTTTGAGTTCTTTAAAAGAAGATTTTTTAAGTTTTTACTATATGCATATAGGGAAAATCAATGACCCCCCGGGGCGGGGCCAATTTTGACCCCAGGGCTTTTATTTGAACAAACTTGGTAGACACCCATTAGAACATGTTTCATGCTAAATATCTTAGCTCTAGCTCTTTGGGTTCTTTAAAAGAAGATTTTTTAAATTTTTACTATATGCATATAGGGAAAATCAATGACCCCCCGGGGCGGGGCCAATTTTGACCCGAGGGCTTTTATTTGAACAAACTTGGTAGACACTCACTAGAAGATGTTTCATGCCAAATATCTAAGCTCTAGCTCTTATGGTTTTTTAAAAGAAGATATTTAAAGTTTTTTCTTTCGGTTGCCATGGCAACCAGAGTTCTGCATGGAATTAAATTCTTTGAACAATTTATAAAGGTGACCACCAAAGGAACATTCCTGTGAAGTTTGGATGAAATTGGCTTAGTGGTTTATGAGGAGATGTCATTTAAAGAAAAAGTTTACGGACGACGGACGGACGACGGACGGACGGACGGACGGACGCCGGACGAAAAGCGATCACAAAAGCTCACCCTGTCACTTTGTGACAGGTGAGCTAAAAAAAAACCCAACACAACAAATAGCATAAAGTTGTGTTATGTATTATCATCGCGACCTATTTACATGTATTGTAGCAATTTAAGTCATATGTAGTACATGAACTGATGAAACAAAAACACAAAGTTTTGATGTATCTGTTCACTTCATCTTATAAACTTTATTTATGCACACTAGAGTCTGTGCTACCTATTGTTATATCAAAATAACTTGAAATGAAGAAAACTTACAATTATTTTTTTGGTAAAAAATTGTTTCCTCTTCTTAAGCAGATACATTTGAAAGCTGAATTAGATGGTCTGGCCTATTTTATTCTTCCTCTTTTACCAACTACTTTTAGGAAGTTTGTTTCACTCTAAATTTCTTAAAACAGCCCAGACTACTTTTATTTCTTACAAAGTATATCCAGAGGAGAAATTTGAATAAAGTAACTGAAATTATAAAGATTTTTCTACCCCTTCCGAGAATTCAGCTTTTGTAAACAATGTGTCTATATGTTTGGCCAGACATATAAATAGTTGACCAACTTACAAATATCGAATAAGTTAAAGAAATAGATTTCATTACTTTACCTTGTACAAAGTCTCGTCCCATATTGATGTTGCGAAGCAAGTACAATCTAATGGTTTTGAAAGACGTTTTAAATCATCTTCTCGCTCTCTTATAATCTATGAAATAAAACAGTATGTCAAGTTTTAAACAAAATATATTCATTAAAGTTAAATTACTTTAATTTAAACAAACAAGTATTTAGTTAAGCTTTTTATTATTATCAAAGTGTTGTTGTCAGTCGGAGAAATCATGGCCTTGATCGCAGCAAAGCCCTAACCAATGATCCATAGGTTGAAAGGCAGACCCTCTCACCACTAAACTACCCTCCCACTCACATTTTGGGGGAATAAAACAACACAGATTTTCAAAATTATGTCTCTTATGTCAGTTTTCTGTATTATAGGGTTAACGCACGTTTTTTCGTGTTATAACATCTGCAGAGTCCCGAGGAACGGTTGGTGCCCGAGCCCGGTAGGGCAAGGGCTCCAACAGTTCCGAGGGACTTTGCAGGCTTTATAACACGAAATAAACGTGCGTTGATGCTATTTTAGCATAATTTTTTAAAAAGATTCATGATGTATATTAAATACAAAACACATACATTAAATCCTTGTGCTTGGACAGTATTTATCCAATTCTACATGTTTTACGTATGCGTTTTATTTTTCCGGGGCCAACTTGGGAAATTCAAATGCTCAGAGCTGTTTGAAAATTTGAATTTTAATTGATTTAACAAAGCTTAACATTGGATATTTATTAACTCAAGAAAAAAACACACATTAAATTACTCTGCCCAAGACAAAACAAGACCCTCAGAAATTCCCAGAATTATTTCAGATTGACGGTTGACATTAGAATCGTTTTCTTTTAATTTCAAGCTCACAAGTTTATAAAAGAATATCAGGCAATTATTCTCTTAAAGAAATATATAAAGTTCATTTATCAATATAAACATCAATAAAACAATATTTTCTCATATTCATTTTGTGTTATCTTGTTTTGTAAGTAAATTTGAGGGGTAAACTGAATGACATTTGTTTGTTTACATTGACAACTGTCAGTTTCTTAGAAAGGGCGACAACCAAGATTAGCGGCGATGTCTATACGCCGTATTTCCGTCATAGTTACTTGAATTATGCAATTGAGGCCCTCGAATCAATAATTTCCATATAACACTTTGGCAAACAGGCCAAATCGTCATTTTTTGTTTGTTTACTGGGCCCTTTATGTATTGCGCATAGGTAAAACCGGGCTATAACAAGAGCGCGTGACTATGTTAACACATGGTTTTGGTCCCTTTATAACATGGGCAAAAGAGGGAAAAATAGTCGATTTTATGCTATAATAATCAATATGAAGGAAACTTGAATGAAATGAAACCCATTATTCCTTGGTTCTCGCTATCCTGTCTCCATCATCTATTTAGATCAAATACTCAAAACATGTGCTTAATGATAACTATTGTGTAACTAATTCTTTATCATTTGAAATACTTGACAAACTAAGAATTTACTAAATTGATCTTTAATTACCATTAGATCTGGAATTATTTGGGGCCTGTAATTTACAAGTACTTGACGAAACAGAAAATAAACAGTTTAAAGAACAACTTACATGTAAGAACTTGCAGAAACAGAGAATTAACATTAAATAATGACTAACACTCAGAGACACAACATGTGACCTATATTTAATATATTATGCTATGAATGCATTATCTACAACCTACCAAATCTCTCTGATCATCTTGGACGAGGTCCATTTTATGTATGAGACAGAAAACTTTAGCTTCTGGTGAGTTTTGAAGTATCGCCTCCAGGCATGACTGATAATAATGCATGTCTTTTTCTAGCTCACGACTTTCTACATCAAACACATATATCAAAACCTCAACATTCCTGAAGATATTGTCTCGTTGACTAGCAAAATAATTCTCCATGAATGCCTCTTGACTGAAATAACAACAACAAATTAATTCATATGCATGCCTATTTAAAAGGCAATGTATTGTAACCATACCTATATTTGTATAAAGTTACTTAATTTATTAAAAAAAATCTCTAAAGAAAGCATGAATATTTGGCTGCTCATGGACATGTTAATATTTATTATAAAAGTTTCTTATTAAAATACAGTGATTGTCAATAAATAAAATTCTACTAATGACAAACTTTTCAACAAAGGCCACCAAGGGGAAGTGTAAAAATGACCTTTGTCCAGGGAGATAACACCATTATTTTTAATTAGCATGTTTCTTTGCTTCTGAGACCTATTCAACACATTGTGAGAAATTAATAATCATGATAAAGGGAAGTAATTCTGCATGTACTAAAATATCTGCTATCCAAACCCTTTTCATTCTTATAATATACTTATATTTTCATACTTCAATCTGCCAAAACTGGTTTAAGTGTCACATAACAATAAAAGATGAACTATTTTCTATCAATTTCATTATAACGATTTCGCTTGATTACATTTTACTTCAACACATGTTATCAAAATTGCCAGTTTTTTGGCTAAATTTTTTACACTCTATAATAATGGTAAAGAAAGGTTGCATATAAATGTACACAATTGTTGCTATAAGAAATACAATCATATGTTTTTACACATTTACATGTGTTCAATTATTTTATTCAAAAATGAATACAGTAAATTGACAATTACCCTCCACAAT
Organism: Ruditapes philippinarum; assembly: GCF_026571515.1. NCBI lineage: Eukaryota > Metazoa > Mollusca > Bivalvia > Venerida > Veneridae > Ruditapes > Ruditapes philippinarum. The sequence goes on from NW_026858817.1 coordinate 20,814, forward strand.
CCCACAAGTTGAGGACAAGGTTTCCAAGGAAACGTACATGTGAATGCTCAACATCAACTGAAAACATAAAGGTTAACTATTCTAAACATACTATTTCAACCTACAACTAATGGTACAAATAATCAAGAAGAACAAGGGCAGCTAGACAGACAGTCTGCTTGTATTTACAGTAAACATTGGAATAGATAACAGTCGTGACAAGAGGTTCAATCATTTGTGCAATGTTATTTTAAAACTTTTCATTTGTGTTAGTTATTGAGCGGACACAAAATATGGACTTTTTTACATTTTACCTTTAACAGTGACCTTAACCTTGGGAGTAGCAACCTTGTTGATGCACTCTTTACATTATGTCATAGTGGTGACTATTTGGGCAAGTTAATTTAAAAAATTCATTAGTTTAAAAGTTTTGTACCGGGAAGAAGACAAGAAATGTGGACTTTTTACATTTGACCTTTAAGAGTAACCTTGACCTTTGGGAAAGCAACCTTGTTAATGTGCTCTGCACATCGTCTTATTATGGTGTTCATTTTTGTAAAGTAATTTTATAAACTTTTCATAAATTTTAAAGTTATGGAGGGGACACAACACATAGTTTTTTTTACATTTGACCTTTAGAAGTGACCTTGACATTGGGGTAGCAACTTTATTGTTTCACTCTGCACATCATCTCATAATTGTGATCATTTGTGCCAAGTTAATAAAAAAAATTTCTTTAATTCAAAAGTTATGGGGATGGTGACCTGGTTGTTGCACTCTACACATTGTCTGATAATGGTACGTAATTATTTTTGCCAAGTTATTTTAAAAACTTTTCATTAGTTATAACTTATATAGTTATGCAGTGGACACAAAAAAGTTAAGGACAGACAGAGGTCCTTTCTGTAATCGCCTCCCAAGTTCCCAACTATGCTGCAGGGGATTAAACTAGAGAGAGAAATAGGTACAAACTCTGACAACTACATCAGAAAATCAATTCTTTAGCTCATCTGTCTAGAGTAAGAGGGGAAGGGCAAGTTGAAATCACAGCCATGGCGGCATCTTTTCTGGTGCATTTGTATCTTTCTGTTACAAATTAAAAATGTTCGAAAACCAGTGTGTTTTTGTTTGTTTTCTAAATGTATATGTACTTATACATATTAGGGTCTGCAGAGATAACTTATACTTACTTGTTGCTCCAAGTCTCCTTGTATCTCTAGCAATATAGTTTGCAAATATAATAGACCTCATACTTGTCTTTCCAGACCCACTCTTCCCCATCAATAATACCTGTAAATGATACATATACATGTATACTTTAGTATACAGTCGACTCTCGTTATCTCGAAGTCATTGGGACCATCCAAAAAATATCGAGATAACGAAATGTCGAGATAAACATATTAGGGTTTGAATAAGGCAGAAACTGATTTTTACAAAAGACATGTGCATACCTTATGTCAAATAAACTATGATATCCCCATGTCTTGTTTTCATAGGCCTAGTCAATATTTAACAAAGTAACATTAGCGGATGTTTACCAGCGGAAATACGGGTATCTGTGATAAAAACACATAGTGAGGTTTACTCAGTAATACACCAATATAGTGAAATCATTGTTTTCAGGGTGGTTGATCCGGATATCCTCCAGGGTTAGTTATTGGGTCTTTCTTGAGATTGTTCGACCGCTGATTGATTTGGTGGTGATGTTGTGAAACAATATTGCAACAAAAGCTTTTCTATACTTTCACTATTTCATTTACATTTAAAGTCATAATGAATTGATACAGTGTTCGAATATTTATAAAGAACATACTAAAATTCACTAATTTTGGACATAAGTCAATCAACATGCTAAATAGATTAACGTTTATAAAAACAGCTAAACTTGTTACAAACATAATAATCATTATGACATGCGCTATTGAGCAATTATCGTCTAGTTTTTGTTTTTCAAATGTCTGAAGGGAACAGATGAAAGAAAACTTTTAGTCGAGATAAACAAAGGATACTAGTGTGAAAATAACTGTTGGGGCTGAAATTTTACATCGAGATACTGAAAAAATCGAAATAAAAATATCGAGATAAACAAATATTTCCAATATAGATAAAGAAGGAAGAAAATCGGGACTTTCAAAATTTCATCGAGATAACGAAATATCGAGAAAAGCGATGTCGAGATAACGATAGTTGACTGTATTTAATTTCTTCCATAATGTTTTAACAAAGAGCTATATGTGACATGAACTTTGTTAAAGAGGTTTTACTTACTGTACCATATTACATTGTATGGGCAAATAAGAATACATAAAACCTTAAATAAATTGTAATGTACATGGTGATATTGATACATGTCAATGTATTAAGTATTAAGTCCAAACATTTTAAACCAGTAGACTTCTATTTCTATGTGAACTGAGATGGACTGCCTGCAGCTTTCTTAAATCTGTCTAGAGTAAGACAGCAAGCTGCTGTTGGTCTGTACAAGGCATTTTGTTGAAGCATTTTCAGGTTTTTCTGGGAAAAGAAACTTTAACTTTAAATTAAATCTAATTTACAATGTTTGAATCTATAAAATTCAATTTCCACAATAAGGATATCTGCTTCTGGACAGACTGAAAAGTAAACATGTGTAAAGTATTTCCAGTCTCCAGAATTTTCCCCTCTGGACAGACCAGCAAATTATGGGAGAAACCTGTGATAGTACATTCACCTTTTAGCCATAACTCAGCCAAACAATATTTCAACCAGAAAACCCATTAAATATGGGAAAGTACAATCCTGTAAAGTTTCACTTGAATAACATTAGTACTATAAGTTGTCTGGACAAAAAAAAAATTAAAGACTCTGACAAAAAACATTGAATGATATGCAAAACTCATTTTAACTGATAATACTTAGTGCTGGTCAATCCTGTAAAGTTTGGATGAAATTGCACTAGTAGTTTATGAGAAGAAGTCTATACAAGTTTTGTGACAGATGAACAGACAGACAGATGGACAGACAGATGACTAAGAAGAGATCACTACATCGCTTGAGACTGAATCACTGATTTTCAAGCCTTTTTTAAACTTTAAAATGGAGGTATTTTAACGACAGCACATAATGGTGATATCACCTTCCAATAAATAATAATAATAATTATTATATATCTTTAAAAAAAAAATCATGTCACTGTGTGTGACTGACTGGAATAGCAACTAAAGTGACGTGCGTAATACTTTACAATATTTTAGACGTAAACATATTGCAATTCAATTTCATTTAGAATAACAAAATAAACTATGCTTTAAATCATTCCCATTTATCATGTTTCTTACCTTCTTCTTCATATTTTTGTGTTTCAGGACGATTTTAACAAACAAAATATGTTTTTTCCAGTAATAAGAAAAACGACACTAGTTTTCAGACATCCGCCATTTTGTTTGTCACATGACAAACAAGCTTAGGTTGAAGCCTACTATTTTCGAATAAAAAAAAAAAATATATTGAATTTCAAAAATTTCATTTCTGGTTACCTGTCCAACTCATTGTACTAGCGTACCCACGTAAGTATTGTGGATATTTTAGATGTTTGAATTAGAATCTAGTTGGTAATTATTTAATAAAAAATAACAACTTCAAAAAATAAAAATTTAAAATTTGTCAATATCAAATTATAAGATTTATATATAAAATGACATAGGCCTAAGACTAAGGCTCCCACGGTTACACGTTTAAACGGATTCGTTTCGATTTTTCAATATTGTAAGTTCCAAAAAGCATTATTTGTAAAGATATTAACGAATTTACATTTCATGTTAATAAAGGGAGGTAATTAGAAATCTATTTTCTATTAAGTCTAAGTCAAATTTTTCAATAAGAAATGAATGCATATATTTCAATGATTACATATAATGTGGAAAAATACTTGCAGTACATAATTTACATATTCTTCGATGATTGAAAATTGTTTTAGAAGCATAATTATATACATATATAAAATTTCACGTGTGGTAACAGCCTTAATTCTTCTCTCTTCCCGTCGGAGCGTGCACGTCGCTGAGAAGGCACAGGGCATCGGCAGATGATTGAAGGATTGTGTACGTTTAAGGCGGCAAATTCGAATGTTTTCTTCTACTCGGGGTAACGTTTAAGGCGGCACGACTTAGATAGATTGCATGAAGTTAGCTGCCGGTGTCCTGACTAATGCCGAGGGGAGTGGCCCTACAAAGTAGGCTGGGGCGACGAGGATGGTGTGCTAGAGTGCGTGAGCCCCTAGTACAGATAGACGGCTTGTAAGGCAGGCCTTTTGCTGGCACCAACAGCCCTTTTCAGGGCTACCTTTTCATATTGTCACAGGTTACTGTACATTTAGGTTCTAATTGATCGCCGTACAGTGACCTACTTTTGGCTCAAAATTCATATCTTTGGCTAATACTCCGTGGAAATTGCATGCAGGTAAATGATCACCATTTTGTGCTTCAAAATTAACTCTTAAGGGCATGACTGGTGACATGTCCGGGGTCCGTACTCGACAGCGAAAGCTGCATTTTGTGCCCGAAAGGGCGGATGGACCCTCATTAAGCATTAACTACATACATTAACTACATACAACAACCTTAATTACAACATATATGATCTTTAATGACTGGAATTATTTACATATCTATACATATTTTTTTCAAAAGCCCTGTAAAAAACATTTACCAGTAAAGGCTAGGAACTCGTAATTAGTTGCACTTGTTTGACTACATATCAGTGTGATGTCATGTGTTTTGGCCTTTTTAGATCTACTCGAGTGAAGAAAGCAATAGAAAATTGCTACATGTGGCATATATCTCACTATACTTCATGGCAAATTGAAATTTATATAGATCTATATATTCATTGTATTAATGTTTGTTGCATTGTAATGCATATCCAAGTGTGCTTGTGTCCAAGAAGCCTTCGGGCTTTCGTGGGCCCACTACTCTATATATGCATCTAAATAAAAGCTTTCCGGCGACAGCAAATAATTGCTAGTGTTGAAAATTTCTCGTGAGGATTGCCCAGTTTCAGAATACATTGTGTATGTATACGCCATTGCAAGCATTTCTGTTAAAGAAACCAACTACTACTACTTTATCCATGAAACCTGGAACATAAAGTTATTTAATGAATATAATTTTGGTCCCAGACGAAACTCTCTTTTTTAGATTTCATTAATTTATTCATTTATTTAATTTTGAACAATAGCACGTAAATTGCGTGCTTACGCATCACGAAACTAAATTCACAAAAAATACGTCGTACCAATTCTTACAGAAGGCCGTTTGCTTGCACATGCGCAATGTATATGAAAAATATGGCGGAATCAAAACAATTTAACTTCTTTTGACAAAATCTACGTGATTGTGTCAATACATAGATTATTAAATGCGCGCAAAAATGAAAGAGATGGTAGGAGGTTGCTGCGTTTGTTCAGATGAGCGGGGTTGGGCCGAGAATCCGCTCGTCTATTGCGATGGACATGGGTGCAATGTTGCCGTCCATCAAGGTGAAAAATGCCTTGACAGCTCAGTCACTGATCCAAAATCTATTTGGCCACGATTAATTTCTCATTTTCTAGCCATGAAATTAGCTCTTTTGAATCTTTTACTAAGTCTTTACTGTTGATTATCCAGAATAAACATGTAGATAAAAATAAACTTAGTCATTTGGGTCTATCACTCTATGCCAGTGAATAGCCATACAAAACCTCTAGCTGAGTCTATCCATCTTACGATTCCAGTAATTTCAAAACCTTGCAGTCTGTCTGCCAATAATCTTAAGCCACATGCAGGGATTAAGGTAATCACATACAAGCAGACGACAGTTTACGATAATGACAATACATGTGGATCTTAAGGTCTATTGCATATCTTTTTTTTAAATTTATGGGTTTTAATAAGCATTTTAAAAAGATCAATCTATCTATCTATCTATCTTCCATATAGTCAAACCCCTGCTGGGGACCTAGACTTGACGCGCGTCAACTGACAAGAATGTTAGTAAAAGAGTTGAAATAAAAGAATATAAAAGTAAAGGAAATGAGTATATTGTTAAAAACAGGTTAAAAACAGAAAAGGTATTTTTAAGGAGACGTATGTTCAATCCGGCTTACAGCCAGACTGAACTCGGGGCCAGAAAAGTTTATGATTTCAGGTGGTAAAGCATTCCAGTGGACAATTGTTCTTGGGAAAAATGAATATTTATAGTAATCAGTTTTAGTTTGGACTTGTTGGAATGCATGGAGATGGGATGTTCTAGATGATCTTGTAAGAGGGACGATATACTTTGGGAAAGGAATAGCCACCTGGTCATGCAGGATGTTGTGAAACATGACCAGGCGTTGGTCAATACGCCGAAGGTCAGGGCGCCTCCATTGAAGGGAAGTCAACATGTCAGTGACACTTGACATACGGCCAAAGTCATGTTTGACCCACCTAGCAGCCCTTCTCTGGACTGACTCTATCTGGTCGATGAGAGTTCCTGTGTAGGGGGACCAGACCGTGGAGCTGTACTCAAGCTGGGGTCTGACAAGTGTCTTGTATGCTGTTGACTTTAACCTTTCTGAGTGAACCTTGATGTTTCGGCGTAGAAAACCAAGTGTTTGATTCGCCTTTGTTGTGATGTTGTTTATGTGTTTGTTCCATGTTAAATTATTTGATATTGTAATGCCAAGGTATTTAGCAGATGGAACTGTTTCTAATGTGGTGTTATGTAGGAGGTATTTTGTTGGAATGACTGTTTTTCGTTTTGTGATTTGGATAACCTGGCATTTTGATGGATTAAATTGCATGTCCCATTTTGTTTCCCATTGTTCAAGTTGGTGTAAGTCATGTTGAAGTAAGCTAGAATGAGAAGCGACAGTCAGAGATAGATAGATGGCTGTGTCATCAGCAAATAGACGGACCTTACAGGATTGGACATATTCAGGAAGGTCATTTATGTATATAAGAAATAAGAGAGGTCCGAGGACCGAGCCCTGGGGAACACCGGAGGAGACTGGTATGGAGCTGGATGTGGAGCCATTTACCACCACGGACTGTGACCTGTTATCAAGAAAACCTTTGATCCATTTAAGAGTCTGACCCCTTATACCGTAGAAATGCAGCTTATACAGGAGTTTTTCATGGTTGACCATATCAAAGGCCTTAGAGAAGTCAAGAAGGATTAAGTCTACTTGGCTTCTCTGATTTACTGACTGTAGAATATCATCTATAAGCATTAATAACTGGGATTGACATGACCTTTTTTCTCGGAAACCATGCTGCAATTCATAGAACAAGTTTGATCTAGTAAAGTGCTTTGTTATACTGGAGGAGACAATGTGTTCCAGGGTTTTACACAAGATACAGGTAAGAGAGATAGGGCGATAGTTGGCTGGGTCTGACTTGCTACCTTTTTTAAAGACAGGGGCGACATTTGCCATTTTCCAGATGTCTGGTAGAGTGCTGGACTGCAGTGATTTCTGGAAAAGTTTGGACACTATAGGGGCTAATTCTTCACTGGTATTTTTGAGCACTATGGGTCTAATTTGATCAGGTCCTGCAGCCTTATGGGGGTTGAGGTTTTTTAAAAGCTTCTCAACACCTTTTACAGAGATATCAATATCACGCATGGGGTTATGGGGGCTAAATGGTGTGTGGGGAACCTCTCTACCTGTATCTGCCTGATCCTGTACCTTCATATCAGCAAGGAATTTAAGAGAAACAATTGCGTATTCTGTAAAATGAATTGCGTAAATAGGCACCTTATCAGTTGCTCTGAGCATAGTATTAATCAGGCTGGTGAAAATGCTCGATCGGGCTTATGACATAAAAAATTTCAATTCGAAAAAAAGTAATGAAGATATTTCTTTTAAACTTTGTTTATTTATTGAGAATAATATTTAACATTAAATAGAAAGAAAAACAATTGGTTACTGTCACTTTTGTGAAAATTATTTCCCCCTTTTCATGTTTTTATAACGCATAATTTTTGAAGTACTTAAAAATATGTAACATATATATGCAAAATGTAAAATAAAATAGGTTAAATAACTTCTTTATGCTCTTATTCATTGCGCCAACTCATTCAGTTTTCAGAGAAAACTTCAAAGTATAATGTTAAGTGTCAAAGAATTTTCAAAATATAAATGCCAGAAACAGAATATTTAATCCAAATATATATATAATAAAGGTACTGGCGCAATAATCTAGAGCAAAATGATGTTGATAAGCACAAATCTATTATGAATTTAACATTACAACATAATTTCTATGAACTTCCAAATATTTTGTTGCCATAAAATGGGAAAAAGGGAAATAATTCCAAGAAAATAAAAGATAACCAAAATAATTTTATTTTGATTTGTATCATATAAAAAGGCTTCATAAGCAAAACAAGTTGGAAAGAAACATAACAATTATTTTTCTAGGAATATAGTATTTTATTAGTGATTATTCTACTTCTAGACTTGAAAAAGGGGCAGGGAGGCATCAAAAAGGGGCAGGGTGGAACATGTGTCAATACAGATATCTCAACACTTTCTGGTTACTTGGTTCAGTGTGGTGTTTATTTTCTATATTTATGGTGATAGTGTCAATAGTGTGCATCAGCTTCTTATGATTCACAGAAATGATGAATACCTTTGACATTGAGAGAACTGTTAAAAAGTGGCACAGCTTAAAACCAAGACAGATAAACTAAGAACTGTTTGTGACTGAAATAATAGCTGCATGTACCTCAAGAAGGTGAATAGTTCTGTATGCCACCCTGGCAAAAAAGTGATTAAACAATTATATATTTAATTGTGTTACAATGAACAGCTTAATTCTGTGTGTGCTAAAAAATGTTGTGAACAATTTTAAAGAAAATGTCATATTTGTTTGTTCATGTGTGTCTTTGAAGGTTTCATGTTCACTTTTCTCATGACTGTCCTCTGTCCTATTTTTATAGATTTAAAGCTCATGGAAATTACAGTTCAATGAAAGAATTGTACTGTCTGTATATATTTGTATCAATGACTTTATTGCAGGGCTACATTTACATTGTCACATTTTATGTAAATTTTAAGGTTTCATGTTAAAAACTTTCATAACTTGGAATTTGTTTCATTATTTGAATCTGTACTTTGAGCAGTGATAATTGGTTCGTTACTTTAGGTCACTCTGTAATAATATAGAAAGACTGGTTAATTTTCTAATTAAATTTGGGTTATAAAACAATTTCAAGTTATTGAAATTACTTCAGTCATCTTTTATATTTCACAATAACAGTCACATTTAGCTAAAAAAATATCATGTACTGTACTCTGTACAGAGATGTTCAAAGAAAAACCAACAATTTTATCTTTATAAAGTAAATCTAATTTCGAATTGATTTAAATTGATCACAAATTGTCATTATCTTGCAATTTATTATTATATTTCACATATGATTTTACAGGTAACTAATAGATTCTAACTGTAGTTGTTACTGTACTATTTCATAAAAAAAAATCTCCCGACTTTCAACCGCAGAAAAACGGTTAATCTGTAGATTAATAATTCATTCAATTCATTAAAATGTCTTACAGCTAGAGACAAATATTCGCTTACTCATAATTGTCTTTGTTTATTTTCTATAAAATTACCGTACAATTAGTCTAAACAGTCTATGTAACGAACGGCTTGCAGTACAGGACCGTACTTCAGTCCAGGGCCGTACTGCTAGTGTAGTGGCTTCGTACACAAATTATTTCATTCACCTCCTTTTATATAAATGTTGAATTGCAAGGGAGAAACACATTTAAAATCGATTCTTAGCAAATGTAGATAACTTTTATCGTACCTTTCTTTAGCTCCAAAAAAGAGGAAATACTGTGGTTTGTTTTGCGAATTTTCGCACGCTCTTTTTCAATTTCTGCAAATTTCCTTTTCGCAGACGGCATTTTGTTTCTCAAATGAACAACTAATTAATGAAAACCATAACACCCATCCTTATGACTTTAAAGATTCTTTACGCAATTATAGAGATTAATATGTGTAAATAATTAATTGTAATTACCTGTACTTGTAAGTTGTACAGTATACGAATATTTACCGACTTATGCGACATTGGTGAACAAACAAATTAGCAAATGCATTACAATTTGATTGTCTCCGTAAATGATCGCCATTTTAATCAGTTAATGACCACGGATTATCAATCAGTCGGTAATGTTCCTTACTAATCATTTCCAACTGCAGCAAACATAGCTAATTTGATTGAAACCACTTCACACGGGCCGCTTCACACGGCCCACTTCACATCGGTCAGTCAATTGTTATCGCCGTGGGGCACCCGGTTTGTATATTGGAATGTGTCAACATCATAATCCTATCTTATAGATAAGTGATTGACAGTTTTTTTTATGTAGATCTATCTTATACATATTGATTGGGTATAGGCAAAAGAGGGCAGTGGGGCGCATTTCAGTATACGGGCGGTGTTTTAGAGGCAAAAGGGCGGACCTAAAAAGGGGCAGGGCGGAGCGCCCTGTCATTCCGCGCTAGAATAGTCACTATTTATGTCATAAGCCTTTTTTCACCAGCCTATTAATATATTATCTAAACTATTGAATATTAATAAAACTTTATGAATAAGTTCAAAAACTTTTTAACTTTGATGACCTGTAGCTTTTTTCTTCTGAAAACTAGGGATGTGTTCCAGTAAAAGCAGAAGTGAAATAGATTTTAACATTGTTAAAATCCTTTCTAAGATCAACATATGTGTAATAATATAGAAAATTTCTTTTCAAACTCTAAAGCAGGCACTGAAAATTAAAGCTGGTTTTTAAAAGTCGGTGTTTGCTCATCATTAAAGCTGCATACCTCCAGGTGAGCCAAAAATATTCAAAAATATTTCAAAAAATTTAACTGGAGAAAAATGTACTGGTCAATATTTTAAGAACAGTAAATAGACTAAAGATTCAATTAATATAAATTTTACATGTTATGTTCTACTGGGTTAAGTGGTATTATTGCATATTTTGACCTTCTTTTGGTAATTTACATGGATTGTCAGCGCCATTTGAATGTGTAAATTATAACTTTCTTTATTTACTTCACACTATTTTTAAATACTTTTTCAAAATTTTCATGAAAGTTCACAAGAATCTGGAGGCATGCTGCTTTGAAAGGTTAACATAAAGATTTTTGGGCCCTTATGGCTAGATTTATAGGCAAAACTAATGACTGTACATGGAAATTTTGCAACTTCCTTTATATGGGGAAGCCTGACATGCATTATGTTTACTAACTTGGTTAATAGCTGTAGTCATTGAAGAAGAATTTACTACAAGACTTACTTGAAAAATTTGTACATCGGCAAACAAAAACTGAAACTTTGTCTTATGTGTGGGTTAGAGCCTTTATATAGAGGACAATCGTCCCAGGTGTAAATTAATTTACCCAATTAAATTTTGAAACATTGAGTAAGAATTGCATTTATTATCAGTTGAATATTTGAAATATCCAATTTATTTTAACAGTAGAAGTGGGTATAACCCATCCAGGGCCAAAACACCATTTTTGGGGAAGGGGCCTTAGCCTTTTTCTTGGGGAAAATATGCGTGATTTTGGCATACTTTGGGAAAAGGAGTCTCAAATTTAACACAAACTTTTAACAAGTTCTTCAAAATAGAAAAGCAAAAAGCACTGGGAAATACTAATAAGGCAGTAAAAGACCTTAAAACAACACCATAATTTAATTTTGATCTAAATTATATGGGAAATTTCAAAAGATTGGGAAATTTGAGGACCAAACTGGGGAAAAAAAGCTGCTAGTTTGGTTGGGGAAGCAGCCTATATTCGGCCTCTACAAAGAAGGTTTTTTTTGGCCCTGCCATCTTTGACTGATTCTTCTGAATTCACTTTCATACATGTACAATATTTTTGCACTGTAAATATAACATTTTCTTATCATGAAAGTGACAAATCTATGTTCTGAAATTTTTCAGCCTGTTATGGAATCATTCAGGTACCAACAGGACCTTGGTTTTGTAGAAAGTGTGAATCACAAGAGAGAGCTGCTCGTGTTGTAAGTTATTCAGCGTTAGATACCACAAATTGCATTTTAAAAATGATCACACCTTGTTAATTAATATGCTTATTACTTGGTATGTTTATTCACACACTTGATATTAGTTAAAACAATTTTCATTATTAAAGTCCTTCTCTGAAGTTCAAAGTAAGCATAGTCATGGTAACAACTTTAGTTTACATATGAAAGAAATAAATAGTAGATGTAATTATGTAATTATCTTATGAGCGTTCTTAAGTTTTTAAAATTTAAATTTATAATGTATGCATACAATATGAATGTAACAAAAATAAATAAGTTTTTCTTTTCTTTTTCAGAGATGTGAGCTGTGTCCCTTAAAGGATGGTGCTTTAAAAAGGACAGATAGTGGAGGTACATTTCTTTTTTACAATAAAAAAGTAAATTTAAGAATGATGTTCTAGTTGAAATGCTCAGAGTTTATTGTTTATTTATCTATATTCTTTTGAGAAAAATTAAAAACAAAATGCTTTTCAGTACCTTTGCCAATCTTGTTGTTGCTGCAGTTTTGAAAATTTTCATAATGAGATTTTACTTCTCAATTTGCCTTTCTTTGTTTGATAAGTCAAAATATATGAAGAAAATATCTTCTTTTCAACGGTTTTCTAGATCATTATAAAGTTGACTCTAGTTTATGCAAAAAAAGTGTTTTGTTTATCAAAAAGATCAGGTTTGATTCATGCATCTTGTACTGTTATTGTCCTGAAAGTATTTGTTTTGAAAAACTGATTTCACAGCATTTAGCAGTGATTAACTTGTAATACAGGAGATATGTTAATCATTTATTTTAGGATGGTGTCATGTTGTATGTGCTTTATTTATTCCGGAGGCCTGGTTTGCTAATGTACAGACTATGGAACCTATAATGCTAAAAAATGTTCCTCCAGACAGATTTAATAGGGTAAGCATTGTTTTAACTTTTGACTTGCTGGAATTAAAAAGTGAGAAGCCTTTGCCACACCAGCCTGACCAGGCTTAATACTTTTGTTAGCTGAATGTTTCAGCTTGTCTGTTTTGAAGGAAAAGTTGTGCTATATTGTTCAATGCATTATTGTTGTTGTTGTGCAAAAAAAATCAATCTAGCCCATTACTCAAACAATTTAAAGATATCAGTTTGAAATTTGTAATACTTGCTTATCATGACAAGTGGTAATTGTAAGACAAGGGGCATAATTCTGAAAGCTTTATATTTGGAGTTATGCCCCTTTTTAAATTTCAATTTTTGTCAAGTTGGTTATTTTTAAAAGTGTTAACACTGCATGTAGTGCTCTTGTTATATTCTGATATTGAAATCATGTAAACTTTAAATGGACTGTAACAAATTTAAAGCAGCCCTTAAGCAGGGCAAATCTGTGACACACATTCAGCAGATTAAGGGTTAAATAAAAATTTAAGAAAATTTTAACCGTTTACGAAAACAGCATGAAAATGCAAACTTAAAATCTATTTCAGCAGAATGTTTTCAATAACAAAATGACCGTTAAGCTTGTTCGCTAAACAGTGTGTGATATTTGTAATAATTGTGTGCTTCAGCTTCAAGTTAAACACTGAAGTTGTATCAAATATGTTGTTTTTCCTGTTTTGCCAAATTAAGTATTTCCTAGAACAGGAATCCCAAGAAAATTCAAGCCACTGTTTCAAAGTTTCAAATTTGATACAGTTATGGAAATGTAAATATATAATAAAGCTGTTGGTGCATGCATGAAATATCACTGACCATATTAAACAGATCTTGTTTGTAAAATAACAAAGACACCTTTTATTAGCTCACCTGTCACAAAGTGACAGGGTGAGCTTTTGTGATCGCTTTTCGTCCGGCGTCCGTCCGTCCGTAAACTTTTACTTTAAATGACATCTCCTCATAAACCACTAAGCCAATTTCATCCAAACTTCACAGGAATGTTCCTTTGGTGGTCACCTTTAAAAATTGTTCAAAGAATTTAATTCCATGCAGAACTCTGGTTGCCATGGCAACCGAAAGAAAAAACTTTAAATATCTTCTTTTAAAAAACCATAAGAGCTAGAGCTTAGATATTTGGCATGAAACATCTTCTAGTGAGTGTCTACCAAGTTTGTTCAAATAAAAGCCCTGGGGTCAAAATTGGCCCCGCCCCGGGGGGTCATTGATTTTCCCTATATGCATATAGTAAAAACTTAAAAAATCTTCTTTTAAAGAACCCAAAGAGCTAGAGCTAAGATATTTAGCATGAAACATGTTCTAATGGGTGTCTACCAAGTTTGTTCAAATAAAAGCCCTGGGGTCAAAATTGGCCCCGCCCCGGGGGGTCATTGATTTTCCCTTTATGCATATAGTAAAAACTTAAAAAATCTTCTTTTAAAGAACTCAAAGAGCTAGAGCTTAGATATTTGGCATGAAACATCTTCTAGTGAGTGTCTACCAAGTTTGTTCAAATAAAAGCCCTGGGGTCAAAATTGGCCCCACCCCGGGGGGGTCATTGATTTTCCCTATATGCATATAGTAAAAACTTAAAAAATCTTTTTTTAAAGAACCCAAAGAGCTAGAGCTAAGATATTTAGCATGAAACATGTTCTAATAGGTGTCTACCAAGTTTGTTCAAATAAAAGCCCTGGGGTCAAAATTGGCCCCGCCCCGGGGGTCATTGATTTTCCCTATATGCATATAGTAAAAACTTAAAAAATCTTCTTTTAAAGAACCCAAAGAGCTAGAGCTAAGATATTTAGCATGAAACATGTTCTAATGGGTGTCTACCAAGTTTGTTCAAATAAAAGCCCTGGGGTCAAAATTGGCCCTGCCCCGGGGGTCATTGATTTTCCCTATATGCATATAGTAAAAACTTAAAAAATCTTCTTTTAAAGAACTCAAAGAGCTATGACTAAGATATTGAGCATCAAACATGTTCTAATAGGTGTCTACAAAGTTTGTTCAAATAAAAGCCCTGGGGTCAAAATTGGCACTGCCCCGGGGGTCATTGATTTTCCTTATATGTGTTTAGCAAAAACTTTAAATCTTCTTTGAAAAAACCCAAATAGCTAGAGTTTAGATATTAAGCATGAAACATCTTCTAGTAAGTGTCTACAAAGTTTGTTCAAATAAAAGCCCTGGGGTCAAAACTGGCCCGGCCCCAGGGGTGTCATTGTTTTTAACTATATGTGTATAGTAAAAACTTAAAAAAAATCTTCTTTTAAAAAGCCCAATGAGCTAGAGCTTAGATGTTTAGCATGAGACATCTTCTTATGGGTGTCTACCAAGTTTGTGCAAATAAAAGCCCTTGGGTTAAATTGGCCCTGCAACGTTGGGGGGGGGGGTTTGGGGGGGGCCTATATACAGGTGAGCGACCTCAGGGCCATCATGGCCCTCTTGTTAAAACTGTACAGACCACACTTGGATATGACCATTAAATTATAAAAAAAAACATTTGATGATTTT